>NW_024634292.1:0-622 GCF_008729295.1 Plectropomus leopardus
TAAAAATACAGTCTTTATGTTTAAAACATTTTAAGACCAAATGTAGATAAATTGAATTCAATTCCCTCCCAAAGCAAATTATGCTTTAACCCTCTGAGACCTGGATTGGTGTGAGCTTTCATGTGCTGTGTTCAGACACCTGTTAAAGGCTCTTTAATCAAGGAAAAAGAAAATGACTTGAAATTTTGTTTAAAAAATGGGAATATAAAATATAGGAAACTACAGTATATTTATAATTGTTCTAATTCCATATGTTTAAGGAAAAATGATATGTATTTTTATTTTAATTTTATATTCAGCACCTTTGGGGTCTTTTCTTGAAATTATTTTGAAGAATATTTCTTACTAACTTTTTTTTTTTTTTTTTTTTACTAATTTCTTGATAATTTTTGGGCCATGTCATATGAAGTTGCCCATTGCCTTCTCCCCATATTTTTGAGAGAAAAAAAAATCAAACTAATTTGCTCAGGTTTCAAGGAGTTAAGACTGACAACAATGCCATTTCCTTAATGAAAAAGTATATCCTTAATCATTCACAACCCAGTAAAAAATCAGGGTATTTCTATTTATTCAAGGAAACTTTTCTGACCTAGAAAAATTATATTTATTGAGGCAACCTTGG
>NW_024634293.1:0-352 GCF_008729295.1 Plectropomus leopardus
TTTTTTTAATGAAAAAAGAGGAAAAATGTCCAGAAAACTGCCATTTAAATGTCTTAGTTATGTATTCAAACATGTGTTTATATATTTTATAGCACTTTTAGGAGGTCATTTTCTTGCTCTTTTTTTAAAAACTTATTTTAAGGTAATTCTCTAGGATGTTTTCCTAAAATCTTACTTTTTGTCTTTAGGTTAGGTGGCTCATCGTCCTGCATGTTTTTGTTTTTTGTTTTTTTTTTTACATTTCTATCCAAATTTCTTACTTTTTTTTTGGAAGAAATCAAACCAATTAGCTCTGGTTTCAACAAGTCAAAAGGCATGTTTTGTTTTTGTTTTATTATCCCCCAAATTACAC
>NW_024634294.1:0-354 GCF_008729295.1 Plectropomus leopardus
GATCTTTTTTTTAATGAAAAAAGAGGAAAAATGTCCAGAAAACTGCCTTTAAATGTCTTAGTTATGTATTCAAAAATGTTTTTATATATTTTATAGCACTTTTAGGAGGTAATTTTCTTGCTCTTTTTTTAAAAACTTATTTTCAAGTAATTTTCTAAGATGTTTTCCTAAAGTCTAACTTTTTGTCTTTAGGTTAGGTGGCTCATCGTCCTGCATGTTTTTGTTTTTTGGTTTTTTTTACATTTCTATCCAAATTTCTTACTTTTTTTTTGGAAGAAGTCAAACCAATTAGCTCTGGTTTCAACATGTCAAAAGGCATGTTTTGTTTTTGTTTTATTATCCCCCAAATTACAC
>NW_024634295.1:0-7069 GCF_008729295.1 Plectropomus leopardus
GTGTGTGTGAGTGAGTGTGTGTGAGTGTGTGAGTGAGTGTGTGTGTGAGTGTGAGTGAGTGTGTGTGAGTGTGTGAGTGTGTGTGTGTGTCTAAAATGTGCCTTTATTTTGGAAGGTGTTGACGTCCTGTCTCTGCAGGTGGCGGTGGTCCTGAGGGCGATGTCCCGGGAGGCAGTCCGTCAGATCTACAGAGTCTTCAGAGAACTCTTCGTCTCCATGGTAACAGAGAACAGAGCTCTGGAGGACAAAGTGAGACATTTGGAGTCTGAACTGAGGACAAGGGACGAGACGGACAGGACAAAGACACTCTACAGGATCAAATCATCAGGTGAGGACGGGAGAGACAGCTGAGGACAGAGAGATGAGATAGGAAAGGACAAAGACACAGTAGGCGACAGAGACACAGCTATGGAGAGAGAGACAACTGAGGACAGAGACACAGCTGAGGACAGAGAGACAGGAGAGGACTGAGAGACAGGCAAGGACAGAGGGACAGCTGAGGACAGAGAAACAGGAAAGGATAGAGACACAGGTGAGGACAGATACACAGTAGAGGACCGAGAGACAGGCAAGGACAGAGGCAGAGGTGAGGACAGAGACACAGGAGAGAACCGAGAGACAGGCAGGGACAGAGGGACAGCTGAGGACAGAGAAACAGGCAAGGACAGAGAGACAGCTGAGGACAGAGACACAGGCGAAGACAGAGACACAGGAGAGGACCAAGAAACAGGCAAGGACAGAGAGACAGCTGAGGACAGAGAAACAGGCAAGGACAGAGAGACAGCTGAGGACAGAGACACAGCTGAGGACAGAGACACAGGCGAAGACAGAGAGACAGCTGAGGACAGAGACACAGGAGAGGACAGAGAGACATAGGCGAGGACGGAGACACAGCAGAGGACCGAGAGACAGGCAAGGACAGAGGGACAGCTGAGGACAGAGAAACAGGCGAAGACAGAGAGACAGGAGAGGACAGAGAGACAGCTGAGGACAGAGGCACAGGAGAGGACAGAGAGACAGGAGAGGACAGGGAGACAGCCGTGGACAGACAAGAGATACTTCCTGTCTTACTATCATGTGCTTCCTGTCTTACTGTGACGTACTTCCTGTCTTACTGTCATGTACTTCCTGTCTTACTGTCATGTACTTCCTGTCTCACTGTGGTGTCCTCACTCCTCCAGATGGCCCCGCCCTCTCTCTGGATATCAGCCAACCAGCTGCTGACCCCACGGCGCTCGCCATGGCTATCCTGAACTCTGCCACGTCTCGCCGCAGAGTGGGAGGCGACCTTCAGGTTCCTCTGGTCATCATCAGCCAGCCTCTCCCTGGACCAATCACAGGTCGGGACAGCCCCGTCTCCCTGACAACGCCGCAGATAAGCGATCAGACCACTGTGAATGCCGCTCAGATCGAGGTGGTGTTAGAACCTGACGAATCACCGGGAGATGTGACATCACTTCCTGTGGCTCATGATCAGCCAACCAGTTATCCCACAGCTGGTGAAGACCCGCCCACTCCAGAGGAGGGGGAGGAGCCAGCTGATGATGTAAGAGTTATTTACATATGTATACATTAATTTTTTTATATGTTAATGTTTTTATACATTCAGTCGTATATGTTTACACACACACACACACACACATATACACACGTGTGTGTGTGTGTGTGTGTGTGTGTAGCATTTATATTCAAATATCCATATTTCAACATTTATATTTCTATTCAAATCTATTTATATTCATACATTTCTACATGTGTATATTTTGTTGTGATCACAAATTCCATGGGCCCCGCCGGTGTTCAGGTCCTTCAGGTCCTTTGGGGCCTTTGAACCTGGGGGGTCGTGGTCATGCTGACCTGGACCAGACTTCCTCCTGACCCTCACGGCGTTCACACGACTCCAAACTTAAGAAAAACTCGTAGGACTTTCTTACACTCTCCAAACATCACATGCGACCACATGACATCACTGCAAGCGGCGTTCACGTCACGGCGTTCAGGTCACAGCGCTCAGGTCACGGCGCTCAGGTCACGGCGTTCTTACAGACGGGCCACTGACTCCAGGAGGAGGACTGTTGTTTTCCCGGTGAACTCGGTTCAAACAGTCGGCTGGTTTTCGAGTGTCGGATTGAGGCTCATTTATCGGGAGACACAGAGAGACGCCTGAGATTTTTCAAAATAAAGAAAAACGTGTTTTTATTTTGTTTGATCTTCGTGATCACACCTGAGTGACATCAGAGGGTCAGAGTGTCCTCATGCTATCCCACTGTGTCCTCCTCCGTCCTATCAGTGTCTGTCTCCGCACAGCCGACCATCACATGACCCCGATCAGTCAGACCACGCCGCTGGCTCCTGACCTGATCCACTCAACATTAAAATACAAACGATTTTCACCTGAGAACAGGTGACAACAGGCTGCTGTCATTTTTTCAGGAAACGGACGTCAAAATGGAAACTGTTCAACCGACACTGACTGATGGGCGAGCAGCTGAGACGACAGGTGTGTCAGTAGGTGAGTCAGTAGATGTGTCAGTAGGTGAGTCAGCAGGTGAGTCAGTAGGTGAGTCAGCAGGTGAGTCAGCAGGTGAGTCAGTAGGTGAGTCAGCAGATGAGTCAGCAGGTGAGTCAGTAAGTGAGTCAGCAGGTGTGTCAGCAGGTGTAATAAATGTACTGATAATAATCTGCGGTGGGCTCGTTGGTGTCAAAGGGTAACCTGTTGGCCTCCTGTGCAGCTGTGAGCGAGGAAGAGCAGAAGGAGCAGGAGCGGAGGAGGCGCAGGGAGCTGTACAAGGAGAAGCGTTTCTTCTGCGAGCTGTGTAACAAAGGCTTCCACCAGCAGCACCAGCTAAGAAAACACGTGTCGTGCCACCTGAAGCCGTTCCCCTGCAGTTCCTGCGACAAAGGTTTCTACAAGGCACGCTCGCTGCAGCGGCACCAGCTGAGCCACCGGCTGCAGGAGGCGCAGGACGGCGACCCCGACGGGCTGCTGCCCTGCGACCAGTGCGACAGGAAGTTCAGGCTGCCGCGCCAGCTGCGAGTGCACAAGGCCTCCCATCGGCTAGAGAAGTCGCCGCTCCGCTGCCGCTTCTGTGAGCGCACCTTTACCTCGGCCGGCGCGCTGCGGTACCACGAGGTGTCGCATGCTCAGGTCAAGCCCTTCATGTGTGATGTCTGCGGGAAAGGCTTCACCCGCAAGAAGAGCCTCCGTGAGCACCAGACCGTCCATACTGGCGCCCGGCCGTATGCCTGCCTCACCTGTGGCAAGACCTTCTCCACCGCCAGCAACCTGCGTGTCCACAAAAGGTCGCACTCGGATGAGCGGCCCTACAAGTGCTGCGAGTGCGACAAGGCCTTCAAATGCAAGATGGGCCTGCTGCAGCACCGAGTCGTCCATTCGGGAGAGAAACCCTTCATGTGCCAGACCTGCGGACTGAGCTTCGGCCTCAAGTACAACTTCCAAAGACACCTGCGGCTCCACAACGGAGAGAAACCCTTCAGGTAAAACACCTCAGATTATAGACACGCCCCTGATTATAGAAACACCTGGGATTATAGACACACCTGGGATTATAGACACACCTCAGATTATAGAAACACCTGGGTTTATAGACATACTTCAGATTATAGAAACACCTGGGATTAGACAAACATCTCAGATTATAGGAACACCTGGGTTTAAAGACACACCTCAGACTATAGAAACACCTGGGATTAGACAAACATCTCAGATTATAGAAACACCTGGGTTTATAGACACACCTCAGATTAAAGAAACACCTGGGTTTATAGACACACCTCAGATTATAGAAACACCTGGGTTTATAGACACACCTCAGATTATAGAAACACCTGGGTTTATAGACACACATCAGGCTATAGAAACACTTGGGATTATACAAACATCTCAGATTATAGAAGCACCTGTGTTTATAGACACACCTCAGATTATAGAAACACCTGGGATTATACAAACATCTCAGATTAAAGAAACACCTGGGTTTATAGACACAACTCAGATTATAGAAACACCTGGGATTATACAAACATCTCAGATTATAGAAACACCTGGGTTTATAGACACACCTCAGATTATAGAAACACCTGGGTTTATAGACACACCTCAGATTATAGAAACACCTGGGATTATAGACACATTTTAGATTATAGAAATACCTGGAATTATAGACACAGCTCAGATTATAGAAAATAGCTGGGATTGTAGACACACCTGGGTTTATAGACACACCTCCTATTATAGAAACACCTCAGATTATGGAAACACCTGGGTTTATAGACACACCTTTTAATACAGAAACACCTCAGATTATAGAAACACCTGGGTTTATAGACAGCTCAGATTATAGAAAACACTTGAGATTATAGACACAGCTCAGATTATAGAAATTTTGGAATTATAGACAAAACGCTTTTATATTATCATTATTTTATATTATAGAAAACACCTGGGATTATAGAAACACCTCAGATTGTAGACACAACTCAGAATTGCAGAAGAACATCACACTGTGCTCTAACGTATCCTCTCTCTTGTCCTGTCTCCTGTCCTCTCTGGTGTCCTCTCTCTTGTCCTCTCTCCTGTCCTGTCTCTTGTCCTGTCTCCTGTCCTCTGGTGTCCTCTCTCCTGTCCTGTCTCCTGTCCTCCGTGTCCTCTCTGGTGTCTCAGGTGTGATAAATGTGGCGAGGGATTTTCAGGGACGTGGGCTCTGAAGACTCACATGCTGGTTCACGGCGTGGAGAAGCCGTTCATGTGCGACTTCTGCGGGAAGACGTTTTTCTACAACTGTCAGCTGCAGAAGCACCAGCAGCTGGTGCACGACGGTGGCAGGGAGCGCCAGGTGGCGGCAGGCGAGGCTGTGGGAGGAGTTGTGTGCAGACGGCGGCGAGGCACGGCAAAGCCGTACAGCTGTAAGGTTTGTCTTAAGAGCTTCAGCAGCAGCAGCACGCTGAGGACACACGAGAAGAGCCACGCCGAGAACAAAGAGTTCACCTGTGACACCTGCGGGAAGTCCTTCCACCTGCGCCACCTGTTCGTGTACCACCTGAGGCAGCACAGCGGCACCCGGCCACACGTCTGCGGCGTCTGCGACAAAGGCTTCCTGGTGGCTTCGCAGCTGAAGCAGCACGAGCTGCTGCACACTGGAGTCAAACCGCACAAGTGCGAGCAGTGCGGCAAAGAGTTCCGCACGCCGCAGAACTACCACCGCCACCTACTGGTGCACAGCGGCGAGAAGCCATACGAGTGCGGCGTGTGCAGCAGGAAGTTCAGGCAGTCCAACCAGCTCAAGTCTCACATGCAGATCCACACCGGCGTCAAGCTGTACGCCTGCCAGCGCTGCGGCCATGGCTTCTCTGACTCCCGGCAGCTGAAGAAACATTGCTGCGGAGACGAGCTGCAGAGCGCAGAGGCCGCCAGCCGGCGCAGGAAGCAGAAGGGCGTTTTCCCGTGGAGCGAGGGCTTCACCAATGAGTGACATCATCAGCACTCCTCTGAGTTAGCCTAGCTTAGCATAAAGACTGCAAACAACTAGCTTAGCGTAGCATAAAACACACAGACCAATCAGCTGTCGAGTGATGATGATCTGTGATGTCATCTGACTCCACAGAGCGCCGCAGCAGTGAACTGAAAACACGGAGATCAAATGTCCCTCCAAAGAATTTCTGTTTTTTATTTTTAACCCAGAAAAACAAAAATCTGCGAAGAATGAGTCTGTTTGTAGTTTGAGTTTCTGTTTGAGCAGCAAACAAAAGTTTCTGTTGCACCTCGTCTCTGACGGATTAAAGGACGTTTTCACCCAGATCAACTGTCCTCTGTCCGTCTGTCTGTCCCTCTGTCTGTTTGTCCTTTTGTCTGTCCTCTTACCACACACTCTAGTCCACACAAACACATTGGTGAAAAATATTGTATACACTAATAACAACAACAATACAATACTACTAGGAACAATAATAATAATTATTATTATTAGCAGTAGTAGTAGTAGTGTTTGTAGGAATAATTATTTGTATTAATAATAATAATTATTATTATTAGCAGTAGTAGTAGTAGTATTTGTAGGAATAATTATTATTTGTATTAATAATTATTATTAGTAGTATTTATGATAATAACAATATCAAACTCTTGTTCTCAGTGATAAACAACGACAGATTTAAACAGTAAATCAGGTTCCTTCCGGTTTTTATTTAATTGATGTTTAATTACTTTTATTTATTTCATTTCTATGACCTTGCGGCCTGAGCGCCTCCGTTCCGGAACCTCTGTACCGGAACTGTTTTTTACCACGGCACATGAAGGCGGCACACGGTCTGTGCGCAGGCGCACTGTGTCAACTGTTGGTTCGCGCGGCAGCCGGAGGCAGAGGAAAACGGTGCCGTTAGCGGGTAACGGAAGCTCCCGGTGACCGGTCACAGGCCCCGAGCAGTGCTCCCACAGGCCCCGAGGCTCCCGGTGGAAGCTCCGGTCAGCAGCTCCAGCCGAGTTGGAGAATTAAAGGTGAGACCCGTGGGCTTACTGTTAGCAGCTAACTGTTAGCAGCTAGCAACCTCAGCGGCTGTTAGCTCATAAAGTTGGCTGTGTGCTAGCTCAGTTAGCTTTGAAGCTAACTAACTGGAATGTTCAGGTGAGCGGAGCTCAGGCGAGAAACGCTTTTAACTGTAACGTTTACACATGTTTACCTGTACCCTGCTCACCTGTCCAGACTTCCGGTAATACAACGTTAGCATTAGCAGCTAGTTGTCTCAAAGTTTCCCCTGCTGTTGTTTGTTGTTGTTGTTGTTGTTGTTGTGCTCGGTGTGAGTCAGCAGCCTGACGGTTTAATCATTTCGATTAAAAGTTAGACGGATCAGACAGTCTATGTTCAGTGTTTACGTGTCGACAGGAAAAAAAAAATCTTTTTTGGTTTTTGATTAGTTTGTTATTTTATTTTTAGCTTGCGTTGCTTGGTTTGACGTCAGAGTTTGCGTCATTAGCCTCATTCCCGCTGCACAAAAAAATCCGCTAACATCACAGACACTCATACACCATCACAGACACTCATACACCATCACA
>NW_024634296.1:0-353 GCF_008729295.1 Plectropomus leopardus
TGTGTGTGTGTGTGTGTGTGTGTGTGTGTGTGTGTGTGTGTCGCAGGTGGCAGTGCTGAGTCACAGTAAAGCTCGCAGCAGTGGAGCCAGCAGAGCTCAGCAGCCTCAGAGAGACGCCAGCAGACAGAGGAGTGACAGCGACCTCACCAGTGAAGCCTCTGAGCTAGAAAAATTCAGGTCTCATTCATTTTTTTAATCTTTTTTTTTAAGGAATAGTTTGGATTTTGGAAGTGGGAATTTCTGAGTGACTTTCTCATAGACAGTATTACGGCACGCCTCCACAGTTTGGAGAAGCACGCTGAGTCTGACAAAGAAGCTAAGCAGTCTACACATGTGGATGGGGTCAGCAATAA
>NW_024634297.1:0-447 GCF_008729295.1 Plectropomus leopardus
GTGTGTGTGTGTGTGTGTGTGTGTGTGTGTGTGTGTGTGTGTGTGTTAGTGTGCCCATCATTGCCACTGCTGTCCAGGAGGAGCTGGAGACGGGCAGCACATCCAGCGGAGATGCTGCTGATGCTGCCAACATGGTAAAACACAGCGTTACCTCAGGGTACAAATTAAACGAGTATACCTTTATCTATAGAAAAAAAACACGTGGCATTATTAATTTTTTGCAGTAAATTATATTTTTATTTTGTTGTTTCTTTATTTACTTTAAATGAATGTTTACATGCATTATACTGTTTCATTGGCACGGCTTCCTCTTTTATTTTTATCTTTTTTTCTTTATTATGCATGTAGTTGCAAGACCAAAGTTGCACCAAAAAGTGTTTGTAACTTCAAAGCTGTGTTTGTAAAAGCAAAAAAAAGTTTTTGGAACATGCACAAATGATCAAATAA
>NW_024634298.1:0-369 GCF_008729295.1 Plectropomus leopardus
AAAGTTATAGATAATCAGTGTGTGTGTGTGTGTGTGTGTGTGTGTGTGTGTGTGTGTGTGTGTGTGTGTGTGTGTGTTTATATGTGGGGAAATTTGTGTAACACGTTTAATAAGGTGCACAAATTCGGAAAGAAAAAAAAATCTGTTTGTGGAATATTCCGTTACATTTGTAATCAACATTTTACTCCTGGCAGAAGTACAGCACCTTTATTTTATTTTGAAAAATGTACCGTTTTCTTCATTTCCTTGTGGATGAAATGATCTCACCACATCATATCTGCTCTGTCTCAAGCGTCCGGTTAGCTCATAGTTGCACACTCACAAACAGACCACTGTTACATACACACACACACACACACACACACACAC
>NW_024634299.1:0-404 GCF_008729295.1 Plectropomus leopardus
ATAGTCTTATCAATGTAACATTATTTTTGGAATGCTAATTGTTCAAAGAAACCAGCCAAAAACTCCGACTTACTGAGACCGTTGGCATGTCAGTCTGTGTATGTGTGTGTGGGTGCGCGCGCCTGTTGAAAGAGCAGACGTTAAAAAGTTAGCAGCAACTCAACATGAGCGAATCTGAATGAAAGTGCTTTGACTTGGTCTAAACAGTCTGGAGCCAACAATAGTGTCGTGTTAATCTGTAACAAGTCTCCCCCTATTCTGTTAGCGGCTGGATAAGCGCGCCGCTAATTTAGCAGTTTTTAAGCTAACCAGTTATTTTAACGGGCTGTGCAGGGGGGCGGCTCCGGGCTTCACTTGCAGGCAGGTAGCCGAACGTTAGCCGACCTACCGACCTGCATTTTGCG
>NW_024634300.1:0-388 GCF_008729295.1 Plectropomus leopardus
GTTAGCAGTGAAAATATCTGAATCCCGTTGATAAATCCTTGACGTTTCGTCATCGTCTTATTCTGAGGTGTTCCGTTTTACCCTGTACAAAAACTTCCCATGAGGCATAATGTCTGACTCCATAATCTCAAAGCTGTTTCCATCGTTGTAAAAACCTTCCAGCAAACAGAAACTAACAACAAAAAACACAAAATGGCAACTAGATCACATTTGTAAAAGAAACACAAACGACCTCTTTGTGTCTCCATCTGTTAAAACGAATGTTTTCTGTACATTTTAGCAATCAGGGTGAGTGTGATTCCAACATAGAAAGGATACTGCGGCACTGGTATCTTTTTCTATAGAAAAGGGCGCTCAAATATATTAAAACCTATGTACAATATGTTGG
>NW_024634301.1:0-352 GCF_008729295.1 Plectropomus leopardus
GTTAGCAGTGAAAATATCTGAATCCCGTTGATAAATCCTTGACGTTTTGTCATCGTCTTATTCTGAGGTGTTCCGTTTTACCCTGTACAAAAACTTCCCATGAGGCATAATGTCTGACTCCATAATCTCAAAGCTGTTTCCATCGTTGTAAAAACCTTCCAGCAAACAGAAACTAACAACAAAAAACACAAAATGGCAACTAGATCACATTTGTAAAAGAAACACAAACGACCTCTTTGTGTCTCCGTCTGTTAAAACGAATGTTTTCTGTACATTTTAGCAATCAGGGTGAGTGTGATTCCAACGTAGAAAGGATACTGCGGCACTGGTATCTTTTTCTCTAGAAAAGGGC
>NW_024634302.1:0-359 GCF_008729295.1 Plectropomus leopardus
TAACACAGTGCTATGAATAAGTGACCAGTATCACAACACACGTAGCTGCAAAAGCTAAAACACAACAAAGCAGTTTTAGTAAGTGAAGTATTTCTAAGGCTCAGTGTTACCAGTTTTCAAATCAATTTGTGCTATTTCCAGGCCACTTTAGCTCAAGAGAAATGGACGTCTAAGGCAACAACTGGACGGGATGATCAGCTGCAGTTAGCCACCTGTTTGGGACTGTTTACATCCTATAAAGATTTCTCCTTTGCAAGTCAGCACAGGAAAAAAAAAGTTGGAATCACAATCAGGGTGAGTGTGATTTCAACATAGAAAGGATACTGCGGCACTGGTATCTTTTTCTCTAGAAAAGGGCA
>NW_024634303.1:0-299 GCF_008729295.1 Plectropomus leopardus
CACACACACACACACACACACACACACACACACACACACACACACAGGCAGGCAGGCCAGAGGGCGGCTCAGCATCTGCTGGTGAGCTGTGTGTTTCTGCTCTGAAGCCCGGCATTAAAAGAGAGAGCGGCGGACGGAGCCAGCGGGGATCAGCCGCCAGGAAAGACGGGCAGCAGCCGCAGCTCGGTGCCAAGGCCTGGACGGCAGTGAGGGAATGCAGAAACCCAGCGAGTGTGTTAGACTACATCTGGGGTGTGTGTGTGTGTGTGTGTGTGTGTGTGTGTGTGTGTGTGTGTGTG
>NW_024634304.1:0-568 GCF_008729295.1 Plectropomus leopardus
ATGCAGTTTTCTACAAAAATTAAAGGGTACTATGCAATATTTTTTTTGTTTTTGAAAAATGATATTTTTCTTGTTGTTAATGTAATAAAGACTGGTTAAGGTCTTTAAACAGTTATTAATGTAGTTACAGTACTTGAATGTAATTATTAAATGCACTTTAAATGTGTTTATGGTTGCACAACTGTAAGCTAATATTTGAACTGAAGATTTTGTTGTACAACTGAACCTTTTGAGAACTTGATTTGACCCAATTAATGTGAAGCATTATTATTGATTGGTGATAATCAACATGCTATTGGGATTTCCTTTGACCTCTTTGTAGGTCAGGTTTTTTTTCCCCCTGTGACATCATTAGATGACGTCCCAGCCACATCCCACCGTCCAGTGGAGAGCTTCAGCTGGTTTCCAGAGATCCAGAGATTGTTTCCAGATCCCAGATCCGTAGATTCCCAGCGTGAGCTGGGTGGCGAGTCGCATCGAAACTACTGATATTGAACTCTGAGAGTGGAGAAGAATTTCTTCCTTCCCCCTTTCTCACGGACTGTGTGGTAGGATAGAACAAATATAC
>NW_024634305.1:0-300 GCF_008729295.1 Plectropomus leopardus
TGTGACATCATTAGATGACGTCCCAGCCACATCCCACCGTCCAGTGGAGAGCTTCAGCTGGTTTCCAGAGATCCAGAGATTGTTTCCAGATCCCAGATCCGTAGATTCCCAGCGTGAGCTGGGTGGCGAGCCGCATTGAAGCTACTGATATTGAACTCTGAGAGTGGAGAAGAATTCCTTCCTTCCCCCTTTCTCACGGACTGTGTGGTAGGATAGAACAAACATACACTGATACACTGATACACTTGACACAGATCTGAAGAAACAAGGGCCCCAACGGTAACTTTGGGACTCAAAGGG
>NW_024634306.1:0-3259 GCF_008729295.1 Plectropomus leopardus
GAAAAAATCTGAATGTATAATATTTTATTGTTGGCAGAGCGATACGAGTGTGTGTGATATTAAGTAACTCTGGCGCAGACTGTTGTTTAAAGTTGTTTACACGTGACTCGTTTATAAAACGTCTGAGTATTTAACAGAAATAAGGATCATCAGCTGCAGAGAGGTTTTATTAATAACGTAAACGCTTGTTTCTGTGACGAGAAGCTTGAAATGAGATTAACACGCTGCGGCGCAGGAACAGAGCGCGTTATGTTCAAACACAAAGTCTGAGAATCACGAGGGCGCCGACCGCTCACTGACGATTAACCCCTTCACGCACAGCGGAGGTCTCCTGAGGTCGTCTTCTGCTGACACTCTCTCGAGTTTATTCCTACGTAAAAACCAAATCCTGCACGTTTTTATAGCTCTGTGATTTTAGGACGTTTCTGTTGGCTCTCGTCTGATCAGTACATCAGCTGATGTATTGATATCAGCTGATGTATTGATGAGTTCATAGTCAGCTGATGTTTCAGTGAGTTTAACCCCTCGGTGTCTGCTCAGGGATCATTGAGCGGGCGGGCGGCTCCATGGAGGAGGAGATGGGGCAGCTGCGGCGCTCCGGCTCTCCGGCAGAGGGCGAGTTTTCGCTCAGCGACGTCTTCTACTTCTCTAAGAAAGGTTTGGAGAGCATCGTGGACGACCAGGTGACGCAGCGCTTCTCCTCCGAGGAGCTGGCCTCCTGGAACCTCCTCACCAGAACCAACCAGAACTTCCGCTACATCAGCCTCCGCCTCACCGTCATCTGGGGGCTCGGCGTCTTCGTGCGCTACTGCGTCCTCTTCCCGCTCAGGTCAGAACCTGTTGTTTCTTAAAAAGGGTCATCAGGTCCAGTTTTAGGTTTCAGTGAAGCGGACTGATCCTTTAACTCCAGTCAGACTCCATCACGCCTCCTCACTGCTCCTCTCTGCTCCTCACTGCTCCTCTCTGCTCCACACTGCTCCTCTCTGCTCCTCACTGCTCCACACTGCTCCACACTGCTCCTCACTGCTCCTCTCTGCTCCTCACTGCTCCACACTGCTCCTCACTGCTCCTCTCTGCTCCACACTGCTCCTCACTGCTCCTCACTGCTCCTCTCTGCTCCACACTGCTCCTCACTGCTCCTCTCTGCTCCACACTGCTCCTCTCTGCTCCACACTGCTCCTCACTGCTCCTCTCTGCTCCACACTGCTCCTCTCTGCTCCTCACTGCTCCTCTCTGCTCCACACTGCTCCTCACTGCTCCTCACTGCTCCTCTCTGCTCCACACTGCTCCACACTGCTCCTCACTGCTCCTCTCTGCTCCTCTCTGCTCCTCACTGCTCCTCTCTGCTCCTCTCTGCTCCTCCTGCAGGATCACTCTGGCCCTCATCGGCCTCTCCTGGCTCGTCATTGGGACCGTGCTGGTTGGATTTATGCCTAACAGCAGGTACGGCAACACAGCAGCAACTCACATCAACACAGCAGCAACTCACATCAACACAGCAGCAACTCACATCAACACAGCAGCAACTCACAGCAACACAGCAGCAACTCACATCAACAACTCACATCAACACAGCGGCAACTCACAGCAGCAACTCACAGCAACACAGCAGCAACTCACAGCAGCAACTCACATCAACACAGCAGCAACTCACATCAACACAGCGGCAACTCACAGCAGCAACTCACATCAACACAGCAGCAACTCACATCAACACAGCAGCAACTCACAGCAACACAGCAGCAACTCACATCAACAACTCACATCAACACAGCGGCAACTCACATCAACAACTCACATCAACACAGCAGCAACTCACAGCAACACAGCAGCAACTCACAGCAACACAGCAGCAACTCACAGCAACACAGCAGCAACTTACAGCAACACTATAAAACAATAAAGAAGAACTGGCTAAATATAAGATAATTTCTATAATATGTTATATATTTAATGCGTCCTGTGTCAGTGTGAACTGACTAAATGTGCGATGTATAATTTTGACGATAAATATTTCGTGTGCTTCAGTGTGAAGAACTGGCTGAGCGAGCTGGTCCATCTGACCTGTTACAGGATCTGCGCTCGAGGACTCTCAGCCACCATCCACTACCACAACAGGTCAGTGACTCGTCGACCTCTGACCTCTCATTCACCGCCGGAGACACGTCTCCTGACGCGTCTCCTGACGCGTCTCCTGACGCGTCTTTTTTACCTGCAGGGAGAACAAACCTCAGAAAGGAGGAATCTGCGTCGCCAATCACACGTCGCCCATCGACGTGGTGATTCTGGCCAACGACGGCTGCTACGCCATGGTGAGCGTGAGCAGCTGACGGCTCCGTGTTGTTGTTTTATTCAGCTGTTTGGACGCGGTGATGTCACTGCCCTGTGCTCCCGTCCTCAGGTGGGTCAGATCCACGGCGGCCTGATGGGGGTCATCCAGAGGTCCATGGTGAGGTCGTGTCCTCACGTTTGGTTCGAGAGGTCGGAGATGAAGGACCGCCACACTGTGACCAGCAGGTGAGACTGCAGCGAGTCCGTCTGCAGGAAATATCATCATAAATCATTTATTTTGGGGAAATAAATAAAAATGAAAATAGGGAAATAAATGTATTTTTTTTAAAATAAGTAAAAATACATTTTAAAAAATACTAAAAATAAATAATTTCATACATAATCAAAAAGAAAGTAAATAAATAAGGGTGAGGGAAAGGGAGAAATAATACAGGAATGAATGATTGCATTTAAAAATTTAGACATTAAAATCAATTTATAGATGATAAAAATAATAAAAAATCAGAGTGAAACACACCTGCTGACACTTCTCTCTCCGCAGGCTCAGAGCTCACGTCGCAGCAAAGACCAAACTTCCCATCCTGATTTTTCCTGAAGGTCAGAGTCTGCTGAGCCGACGCTCGTCATGTGACCAGCATCATTTCGGTGGTTTTGCGGTGGTTCTTTTTTTTAACTTCTCTCTGGTTTTTAACAGGAACCTGCATCAACAACACTTCAGTCATGATGTTCAAGAAAGGAAGCTTTGAGATCGGAGGGACCATCTACCCCGTCACAATAAAGGTACAACTCATGAAGATTCAATCCCAGAAATTACATAAAGGAAATTATTTTGGTGACTTGTGACATCAGGCCTCATGAAGCAACTCTCCTAAAATTATTTTCTATTTTTTCTTAATTTGCACGCAAGAGAAAAAATAAGAGAAGTCGACTAAACACTCCACCGCGGAGTCCGACATCATCATGCAAA
>NW_024634307.1:0-385 GCF_008729295.1 Plectropomus leopardus
ATGCAGTTTTCTACAAAAATTAAAGGGTACTATGCAATATTTTTTTTTGTTTTTGAAAAATGATATTTTCCTAGTTGTTAATGTAATAAAGACTGGTTAAGGTCTTTAAACAGTTATTAATGTAGTTACAGGACTTGAATTTAATTATTAAATGCACTTTAAATGTGTTTATGGTTACACAACTGCAAGCTAATATTTGAAGATTTTGTTGTACAACTGAACCTTTTGAGAGCTTGATTTGACCCAATTAATGTGAAGCATTATTATTGTTCGGTGATAATCAACATGCTATTGGGATTTCCTTTGACCTCTTTGTAGGTCAGGTTTTTTTTTCCCCTTGTGACATCATTAGATGACGTCCCAGCCACATCCCACCGTCCAGTGG
>NW_024634308.1:0-413 GCF_008729295.1 Plectropomus leopardus
CATGAGTTTCTCTGAATTTAATGCAGTTTTCTACAAAAATTAAAGGGGTACTATGCAATATTTTTTTTGTTTTTGAAAAATGATATTTTCCTTGTTGTTAATGTAATAAAGACTGGTTAAGGTCTTTAAACAGTTGTTAATGTAGTTACAGTACTTGAATTTAATTATTAAATGCACTTTAAATGTGTTTATGGTTACACAACTGTAAGCTAATATTTGAACTGAAGATTTTGTTGTACAACTGAACCTTTTTGAGAGCTTGATTTGACCCAATTAATGTGAAGCATTATTATTGTTCGGTGATAATCAACATGCTATTGGGATTTCCTTTGACCTCTTTGTAGGTCGGGTTTTTTTTTTTCCCCCTGTGACATCATTAGATGACGTCCCAGCCACATCCCACCGTCCAGTGG
>NW_024634309.1:0-356 GCF_008729295.1 Plectropomus leopardus
CACGAGATTCTAAGGTTTCTGGTGATATCCCAGCTGGCATTTTAACGCGGAGTCACTGTTGAATCAACGACAGGTGCCAGTGTTGGATAACCGTTGAATTTTGTTTAGATTTTGCAAATCTAATCAACGTTGAAATAGCAACGTCATTTCTACGTCACGTTTCTCAACATAGGTGAATTTGCCAACATTGAATCAATATTGATTTTAGTTTAGATTTTGCAAATCCAATCAACGTTGAAATTTCAAGGTCACTATAAAGTCCTGATTTTCAGTGCACTAAATATATATTTTTGTTACACTTTGCAGAGCTTGCAAGTCTGCAAAACACTATATCTGTGATTGTCCTACAGTGCAAC
>NW_024634310.1:0-219 GCF_008729295.1 Plectropomus leopardus
CACGAGATTCTAAGGTTTCTGGTGATATCCCAGCTGGCATTTTAACGTGGAGTCACTGTTGAATGGTGCCAGTGTTGGATAACCGTTGAATTTTGTTTAGATTTTGCAAATCTAATCAACGTTGAAATAGCAACGTCACTATAAAGTCCTGATTTTCAATGCACTAAATAGACAAGTCTGCAAAACACTATATCTGTGATTGTCCTACAGTGCAACCCT
>NW_024634311.1:0-542 GCF_008729295.1 Plectropomus leopardus
AAACAAAATGGTCATTTGTAAAATCTTTTTGTATTTGACCCAAGTTCACAGTTTTATCAACTGATGTAAATCTCACCGTTTATAAGAGCATGGCTATCTTATTGGACATAATTCTATCTTTCTATCTAGACAAGTAAGCTATAGCAATCATAATGAGAATCTTTTTTGTGATTCCTGATCATCTTGAAGAGATCTCATCTACATTACATGGAAAGCACCAAATATGTCATTTAAATGTTAAAAACATAAACATAAGATAAATAAAGACATGTCAATGACATAAGAAACTGTATGCTTTAATAGCTGACATGGCTGAAAATCAAGTGTACCAACATTTGACACACAAGCAGTCTTTTTTTCAACATTTTGGAAACATATGTTGAAGTTGAACCTGAGACAAATAGCCCGAACATTGGGCAATACTGAGCACAGCAGAGTTTTAGTTAAATCTTCCCTTCTTATTTCTTTCTGCCACCACCACCCATCCTCTCTGGTGAATATTTCAAGTATTTGGACATACAGTCGTCCTCAGAATTATTCAT
>NW_024634312.1:0-640 GCF_008729295.1 Plectropomus leopardus
TATAGTATGTCAAAAAATGTGTGGACATACTTTACAATGGAATTTTTTGATGGTATGTAAAAAAAAAAAATAACATGGGATGGATGCAAGGTCACAGTAACCGTAACCCCTGATGTATGACCACCAAAATCATCCCTATGTTAAACTGAATTTTTGTTGCAAAACTGAGAAAAACTTCCCCCAAGATACTCTTTAGATACTCCATTTACAAGTATGAGACACATTGGTCTGCAAATTATAGTTTTTCATTTAAAATAACATTAAATCATCATAGCCTATATGTTTTGACAAAAAATACTTATAAAATAGTATGGTATGTCATACAAACAAATATGATTAAAAAAGTCAGACTATTGTATGTTGTTCAAAAAGAAGTGGTAGTAAAGGATGCCTTTAAAAATATAAAAGCGCAATAGTACTGCTTGTCGTTTAGAATATAGAAATGTCATAGTATACTTAAATGTCAAGAATGCGATAAAAACGTTACAGTTAAGTATGTTGTCCAAAAATAATGAAAAACTTCATGGTATAGTATGTCTTCCAAAAATCATGAAAACTTCCAAAGATCATTAAAAACATCGTAGCACAGTATGTCAATAAATTATGAAAAATGTCATAGTTTAGTACGGAGCCAGACATC
>NW_024634313.1:0-653 GCF_008729295.1 Plectropomus leopardus
GTAATACAGTTTGCCAAAAATATGTTATAGTATAGTATGTCAAAAAAATGTGTGGACATACTTTACAATGGAATTTTTTGATGGTATGTTAAAAAAAAATAACGGATGCAAGGTCACAGTAACCGTAACCCCTGATGTATGACCACCAAAATCACCCCTATGTTAAATTGAATTTTTGTTGCAAAACTGAGAAAAACTTCCCCCAAGATACTCTTGAGATACTCCATTTACAAGTATGAGACACATTGGTCTGCAAATTATAGTTTTTCATTTAAAATAACATTAACACAACATAGCCTATATGTTTTGACAAAAAATACTTATAAAATAGTATGGTATGTCATACAAACAAATATGATTAAAATAGTCAGACTATTGTATGTTGTTCAAAAAGAAGTTGTAGTAAAGGATGCCTTTAAAAATATAAAAGCGCAATAGTACTGCTAGTCGTTTAGAATATAGAAATGTCATAGTATACTAAAATGTCAAGAATGCGATAAAAACGTTACAGTTAAGTATGTTGTCCAAAAATAATGAAAAACTTCATGGTACAGTATGTCTTCCAAAAATCATGAAAACCTCCAAAGATCATTAAAAACATCGTAGCACAGTATGTCATCAATAAATTATGAAAAATGTCATAGTTTAGTACG
>NW_024634314.1:0-628 GCF_008729295.1 Plectropomus leopardus
CAAAGTATATTATGTTGTCCAAAAAATCATAACAAACATCATAGCATAGTATGTTGTCCAAAAAAATCATGAAAAACATCACACCATAATCTGTCGTCCAAAAACCCCCATCAAAAATGTAATAGTGTAATATGTCCTCAAAAAATAATCCAAAACATCAGAGAATATTATGTCAACAAAAAAAAAAAGAAAAACGTCTTACAGTATGTTGTTCAAAAGATCATGAAATACATCATAGCATACTATGTCATCAAAAAATTATGGAAAACATCATAGTATAGTATGTAGCCCAGACATCATAAACATGTTGAAGTATAATATATGAGTGCTTATCCTTTTCTGGAGCACAAGTTTGTGTTTTAGTTGAATATCGCCAAAGTCATGAAAAATGTCATAGTATGTTGTCCAAAAATTATGAAAAACTTCTTAGTATAGTATGTTGTTCAGAAATCATGAAGATGTCATGGTATAATACATTGTCAAAAAACAATGAAATCCTCACAGCATAGTCTTTTGTCCAAAACAAAAACAAAAAGATTTTGAATGGCATACTATACTATGATGTTCTTGATGATTTTTGGATGCCATAATATATTATAATTTTGATGATTTTTGCATGCCATACTAT
>NW_024634315.1:0-243 GCF_008729295.1 Plectropomus leopardus
AACGAGTGACTTTTACCACTGATTAATTTATTTATTTATTAGGATTAGAAAAAGTGCCTCGGTTTGGCTTAAATTAGTAGGTTTCTCCAAGACCGAGCTTTTTTACAGAAAGCACTGCACCGCCACCTAACGATGACATCAATGTTTTTGGTCCTCTAACACGTGATCACGGGACTATTTGTAAATCCAGAGTTTCGTTTCTCTCGTGGATGTATTAAGAGGAGTGCGCCACTCTGAAGCAAA
>NW_024634316.1:0-262 GCF_008729295.1 Plectropomus leopardus
ACAGTGGCCGAAAGTGAAACTACAGCGTCACGTGATGCACACTGGCCCAGAGAGACTTTTCTCTATTTGTTAACATCGGGAAAGAGACCTCCTTAAATCACTGGATAATTTTGTTTGAGACATGTTGACAAGATTATGAATTTCTATTTCTCCAGACATAACATGAACGCGCACAGGACCCGCGCATGCGAGTCTCTGACAGCACAGGCTTCATACCGGCTGTAATAATGGATATTTTTGCTGTAATTAATCATTTTTTTAA
>NW_024634317.1:0-6932 GCF_008729295.1 Plectropomus leopardus
TTTTGTCAAGTTGTTGAAACTTAAAAACGACAAGTGTAAGTGTTAGCAACCACACTGGTCTGATTTAACCCTTTAAAACCTGAGCAAATTGGCTCAACTTCTGTCAAAACCAGAAAGATCAGAATAAGCAATGACAGAACAAATGACCCAAAAATTAGCATCAAATTAGACAAAAAGTACAATAAAATTACCTTAAAAAAAAACAAACAAATTAAACAAGCAAAAGAAAAGAATGACATGGAAATCGTGCTTTAAAATTGCAAAAACTCTGTAACTAAATTTCAAGTATGTAATTATGATAATTCTTTATTTTTTCCGCATCTTTTTAAAAATAGTTTTCTGAATCTACCAATTTCTTGCAATTTGTAGATTATCAGGGTTCAAAGGGTTAAGTTGACAAAGAGGATTTTTCCAATAATGAGGTGAAGAGATCTGAGAGTTGTTTTATTAACATGTTAAAGAATATACAAATATAACAGAATACAGATATATAGTACAGTAAACTTGGTTTACTGATATTTCTAAACGTAGGAAGAACAACACTAAAACTACATTTTAAATAAACGCAAGAACTACATATAAAGTAAACATAAATTAAGATTAATATTCATATTCATATGTTGTTAGATTTTTAAAGTAATCAGTTTCCTAGAGGTTTTTTTATTGAGTTAAATCAACTCAGATTTTACAGTGTTAGATTTATGTAACTGATAAACTTTAACACCTCTATGAAGAGCAGGATACAAAAACAAGAAGAGCCTGGCCTTCCTCTGAGAACCAGATCTTTACTGAGCAATCATCAACAGGAAGTGAAAGTGTTGGGTAAAAACGAGGGTGATTCAATATGCTAAATGTAAAAAAAAAAAATAGAAATACCACCTCCTCAAAACAGTCAAGTAACGGTCACAGTTTAAATTAGATACATCGGTGGGAAGCGTGGCCATTAATTCTCGGGAGTGGTGTGGCTACACGGTACGTACACACATATAAATATTGTTTATCTTCAGAACTAATGTGAGCAGGGTTCAGGTTAGTTAAGCCTCATTCCCACTGCACAAAAAACCCGCTAACATCTGGCAGACACGGGTTTTAATTGACTCCAGCTGCGATCAGCATTGATGGGAACACAACACCCGGGTGAACGCGGTAATTTCAGCTCTTTAACCGGCAAAAAGCAATGACGCGCTGTCACTAGTTACCCTCCATCTCCTCCAAAGCAGCTAAAACACCGATCCAAATACATCTGCACCGAGTTTGAAAGAGACACTTAATAAGTAAGAGATAAATAACGAGAAGAAACCACTAAAAAGTCTCCAGGCTTCTGTTCCTGCTGCTGTCTGCTGTTCACTCGTCCTCCTGACTGTCAGTGACATCACACAGACACACAAACAGTTCAACACACACACAGCGACTCCCTCTCCAGCAGTAATTTCAGTGGCAATCGGAATAGAGCCATTTAGCTGGTTTAACCATATTAAAAAACCAGCGTGCACCCGCTAGCTGTGGTGGGAATGAGGTATTAGTGTTTTCCTGTCTTACCAGTGTCCATGCAGGGTCAGGGCAGCGGCCAGGGAGTAATCGATGACAGGGCCGGGGTTAAAATAGGCCACGGGTCCCATGGCCAGGAGCAGGATGCTCAGCACTCGCTCTGCTGTCCAGTGCAGAGAGGCGGCTTTGGAGCCAGAACCGGCTGTGAAGCAAGACGAACAGACGTTTATCAGCGGATTTTAAACCAACATGCCTCTCTTCTATATCAAAAAACTGAATATTTATTCTAATTAGGACACTGTTCCCTTTTCTAGTAACCAGATGACATTCAGGAGTCGTAAGTCAAGCAAATATGTAGAGCTCTGAATGAAAAGGTTAACATGCTGAGTGTTAGTTAAGAGGGTCGATACCTCTCAGTCTGTCGCTTGAATATGAAACTACCGTCAGCCATGACCGGATCAGAAGAGACTACAAGCACAATTGGTCAAAGTGCGCTCACCTCTATTACATGGAGCAAAACGCCAGACTGAAATGTCACCATGTTTTTTGTGTCTTTAGTAAAATTTTGCAGGTGAGCGAGAGATGTACCAGCAGCACTTTTAAAGGTCACATCTCTCTAAAAGAAACTCAGCCATTTGCAAAAAGTGTGAGCTTGAAGACTTGAGTTTGGAGGTGGAAGACGGTGATATTATTATTATATTATATTATATTATTAAGCCTTTATTTAACCAGGTAAGGACGAAATAAGTTCAATATAATATGTTTCTGTCAAAGGAGTGTGGTGGTTGAGAACAAGGGTGGTAGCAAAAAAATATTTTTGCCCCTAAAAAAGGCCGAAGAAATGTGACAAGTGCATCTGAGGAGGGAAATTTTTTTTTTTTTTTTAAATGGCAGTATCAAAACTTTTCTACATATATAAAAATACTTTAAACAACAAAATAAAAAGAAAGAAAAGTAGAAGCACAAAACAATCGAAATACAGTATGTAATGCATAATTATAGTATAATAAATATAGCTTTCTTGATATTTTCCAGAGTTATGTGATAATTTTATATTGATTATGATAATGATGATGATGATATGATTTTACCTTCTCCATTTCTCGTTTTTTAAGCTAAAGTCATTATCTTGAAACAGCGTACGCACAAAGCAAAGCTTTTGAAAAACTTGCATGAAAATAACAGGTATCGCCTGCACAAATTTATTCAAGACATTTCGATCCTACTTCCACGATTTCAGAAGGTTAAATATATCATTTGATTGTATTTCACATCTTTGCTGAGCAACACTTTTGTATGTCTGTCCCATATGGACACTTATCCCATATATAAGCCTGTTGTGGTGAATGATTTATGCAAACACGACTACAAATCTGGCCAAGCAGAGCCAACATTTGATTTTCGACGATACGTTTGAACCTCCCGGAGACAGCCTCCGCCCTTCTGTCCCTCTCAAAACGACCTGCTAACCTACAAAGTGGATCACAGTGGGTGAAACCTACCAGCATTTAGCAGACCTTACATGAACCAGGTGTCAAAATACGGCCACCGCTCAAGCATTTAGGGCGCTAAATCAGGACCACACAACACCTGCCGACACCAAAAGAGGCCACCCGATTTCATGGAA
Organism: Plectropomus leopardus; assembly: GCF_008729295.1. Taxonomy (NCBI): domain Eukaryota; kingdom Metazoa; phylum Chordata; class Actinopteri; order Perciformes; family Serranidae; genus Plectropomus; species Plectropomus leopardus. The sequence continues at coordinate 3,116 of NW_024634317.1, forward strand.
CCAGAAAAACCTGCAACCTACAAACTGAGAAGTAAACCACAAATAAGCTAAACTGAATAAATCGAGTGAAATCCAGCTACACAAGACAGTATGAAAATGCCACAGATCAGCCTTCACTTTTCACTGCTGTTAATATCGGTCCATTCTCTGCAATCAGCACTCTGGACTTTGATCATTTTAACAGCTCTTATCACATGCATGACTCTCTGCATCATCCTGTGATGGCTGGACTGAGTCTTATTTCCAGTTAAAACAGAGTCGACATTCAATCTAAGAAATAAGTGCAGCTTGTAAAGTTTGTTGATGAAATGAGTCATAAGTGTTGATTCATCACTGTGGTAATTTCTGGGGCTGTGGTTCACTGTTGGTTTGTTCCTAAATGAGGTTTTCCTGCTGTACTCTATTCTCAGTGTATATTCATAGTATTCAGTCGCATGATTATAGCACAGAGCCCTGGAGAGCAAAACATCACAACGCGGTGGCGTAGAGTGGAAACTCCACTGAACTGTCGCATAAAACCATCAAACTTTTTTTTTCCATGCCATGAATGTGTGAATCAAACCTCCAAAAACAGAAAAACAAAGATTTGTGAACAAACTGCAAGTTTTGGGCACCAGCCGCAGCATTTCTATCACCATCGTCCAGTCTGGTTTGGATCTGCCACCAAACAGGACCAGAAAGGACGATCAGGTCTGCGGAGCCGATTATGGGGCCGGACTTACACCGGCCCAGGGTCAGGAAACGGACCCACGCACCCCGGACACAAACGGTTCAAGCTTCAGCACGCCGAATCATCCCGCCACAGAAAGCGTTTCTGTCCCAACGCTGTCACTCTGTTTAACTCGCTGTTAACCATATGAACCGTTGCACTGTTACACACACACACACACACGTATATATTAGCTAAATGTAAATTTAAAACTATATTTTTCTGTTTTTATTTTCTTATTTTATTTTTCATATTTAATGCTTAGTTTCTGTACATTGAGAGCGAAGCTAACTGGAGTCAAATTTCTCGTTTTTGAGAGCAGAGAATCCGACTTCTCACACGGCCGCCAGGAGGAAAGCGTACAGAAGGACAGACGTTATCTTTACGGCGACCTGGACGGTTAAATAATGCCGTCATTTGGGAGGTAAAAGACAAAAAATGTTCATCGTCAAAGAAAAGGTGAGTGCTAACGAAAACGAAGGCTAAGAAAAACTAAAGCCACGAAAACGAACCTTATCAGAAGGATCCCGAGACGACATGATGACTAAAACTACAACAACAAAAACACTCTGTGTTTACTTCAGCTTTGACGAAATCCTAAGTACTCTGATGGCTGCCGTCCTTTACTCTCCTGAGAGACGGCGGCACGTAAAAACAGAAATCCACAATCTCGTCCTCTTTGGGTTTTCATTCTCAGACCGGATCCTGTTCAAGCACAAACCCCGCTTGTCTCTTCATCACTTCGTGCACCAGATTTAACAGCAAGCGTTTGACATTTTCGCAGAGCTAACCACGAACCTCAGCAGCACTTACCGTAAAGAGCCTGCGACGCGTGGATCCTCGCTGTCAGCTGGTAGGGCTGCTCCTGGTATTTGTGTGGTACAACCAGCGGCCTGGCCAACAAAGTGCTTTGGTAGAACAGAGCTGAGGAGAAAAAACAAATCATGTGTCCAAATGGGCGCAAAAAAGATGAAATTCAATCACAATATGAACAATAAACCACAAAAAAAACCTCTTTAAAACACTTTAAATAAGTATTTAAGCACATCTCAACTCAGCACACAACAAATCTTTTATGGCAAAAGATATAAAACAGTTATTTTAAAGAGCATCCTCCTCATCCTCTTCCTCCTTTCTAATTTATAAATATGATATTGGGTCTTTGGATCAACATCACTTTTCATGTGGTAATTCAGACGTCTTTCACGAGTATTGTAACCTCTGACGTCTGAAAAATTGGTTTGATTTCTTTAGAAAACATAGGAACAAACATAAGGAGCAACTTGAGCAAAAAAAAAATTGTTTAAGTTGATTTTTAAAAAAAGATCTGAAAATTAACTGGGGGGGGGGGGATTATTAGATATTATCAAAAAAATCAGAAATACATACATATATTTTTAATTCTTATACTTACATATTATAAGTTATGTTACAGAATTTTTTTTTTTTTAACTTTTTTTCGGATTGTTTTCAGGTAATTTTCTTGTACCTTTATATTAATTTCTTGCTATTTTTTCTACTCTTTCTTGTTAAATTGTTCATTGCCTTTTTCTCTTGTTTTTGAAATAAATCAAGCCAATTTGCTTGTTTCAAAAATTACATACAGTACTAAACATTAGGTAAAAAACAACACAGTTTATGTTTTTCACACCCAATTTTAGTTGGAAAAAGACAACAAAGACAGCCAAAGGAGAACGGTGGCACGCAGCCTTAACCGCATGAACTTTTACTAAAATAGACTCTTGTTTCACTAAAACAACAAATCTTTAATGGCAAAAGATAAAGACAGCTATGTTAAAAAAGCATGACCTCCTCCCCAGCCTTTCTCTTTTATAAATATGGCATTGGATATTTAACTCTTTAACACCTGGATCAACTTCAGTTATCATGTGCTGCATTCAGATGCCCTTCACAAGTATTGTGACCTTTGACATCTGTTAAAATCAGTTTGACTTGAAAATGTAGGAAAGCCATTATGAGAAACTTGGCAAGAAATGTCCCACAAATTACAAAAAAACTGTAAAAGGAAAGAAAAAAATACCTGAAAATCAGCTGTGGGGATATATAATTACATATAGAAAAAAAAGACTATCAAATTGTGTTACAGAAAAAAATAAACTTTTTAAAAATGTATTCATTTATTTATTTAGGCTTTTTTCCAGGTAATTTTCTTGTAATTTTGTACTAAGCTCTTGCTAATTTTTGACCCTTCCTTGTTGAAATGCTCATGTCGTCTTGTCTTGTCTCTGAAAGTAATCAGGTTTCAAAGGGTTACATACAGTCATAAACAATGGGTTAAAAAAAGAGGTTATTTGGTTTCCACGCCCAATTTTAATTGGAAAATAACAACTAAGACATCCAAAGGAGGGCGGTGGCGAGCAGCATTTACCTCACATGAACCTTTAATAAAATAGGTTTTTGGCTTTTTTGTTTGACTTATACAGTCTATGGTATATGCCGAATTAAAGACAAAGTCTTGCCATTTCAGAATATATTTTTTGTTAAGTTTTACCTGATGTGTAACTTTGTCAATATGAGTGTTAACTTTAAAATCACAAACTTTTGAACGGGGTTTGGCTTACAGTTCACTGATAACGTCACGCTCGTGCAGTCTGATGTCACCATGGCAGCAAATTTCAATTCCACCTCTGTGAACATCACCTTTTAAATATGCGGGAGCTCAAATTAACGATAAACAGAGACGGTGTCGGTGATAAACTAACACACATTAACACCTTTCTTGGCTAAAAGTCGTGAACTTGTCAGCAGCAGCCGAGTTTCCGCCGGCGGTCGTGATTTGTTCGCACTCAGCTCACATTCAGCTTCTCCCCCGACAAAACGTCCCGCTGCCCAGCGGCTCTAAAGCCAACAGGTGTGCTGAAAACGGAGAGAAAACCTGCAAACTAACAGAAGTACTCACGTTTGACTCCTCTGCGACACACAGAACTCAACCTGACGATCGCCGCCATGATGATCAACCAACCAAGGTCACCACGGTTACCCGGATGTAGTTGGCGAGTCATCAGCAGCGCAAAGATGTTGGATGGTTGAAGAGATCAACACTTTCGCCTCACTGTCGCTGCCATAGACTGTATATAAAGATTCAAT
>NW_024634318.1:0-511 GCF_008729295.1 Plectropomus leopardus
GAATATAATCATCACATTTCATAGAGGACTCAAACCCGATTAAATAGCACTTGAGACCAGATATATACTCAAAAATAAAATGACTGTTGAATATTCAAGGACACTAAAATTTTATCTTCCTGGGTACATATATGATTTAATTGTGTAAGACAATAAACCAAATTAAAGCAGGAGGTTGATTCAGTGAGTGAAAATTCTGCCAATTGAATATATTGTGGTGTTACAGTCGTGCTGTGTTACTACACTGCAAAGTAATAAAGTCCCCAGGATCTTACCAGTGACTGCAGTGATGTTTCGTCCACTGCTTCTGACGTTCTCAAACACAGAGAAGAGGGTGAATGTGTATTTAGTTCCAGGAGTGAGAGGTGAGAATGACTGAATTATTAGTCCGTCTCCATCTGATGCTGTGAAGTATATATCTGATCCATTAAAGTGGAGAATAAAGCTGACAATGTGGTTCACTCGATTCCACTGCAGAGTGATACTGGTCTCATCTTGTCCTGATAATCTG
>NW_024634319.1:0-365 GCF_008729295.1 Plectropomus leopardus
GATTCCACTGCAGAGTGATACTGGTCTCATCTTGTCCTGATAATCTGAAACTTTCTGCATTTGGAGGAGCTGAGACACAAAAGAGAATTAAGTTTTAATATTTTTTAGCATAAAACCGCCTGTCAAAAATTACGCATTGAATATTTAAATAAAGGACCGTTGGGAAAATTGCAAGAGTTTCATCTGGCCATTAAAGAAGGTCCATTTTGCACCCCAACATTAAAATGAATTTTTACTATGTGAGACAGGAAAGCGCAACAGTTGTGCTGAGTTACTAAGCTGCAAAGTGATGAAGTCAGTGTCTTACCAGTGACTGCAGTAATGTTTAGTCCACTGCTTCTGATGTCCTCAAACACAGAGAAGAG
>NW_024634320.1:0-399 GCF_008729295.1 Plectropomus leopardus
AGAGATGAGACTGCGTAAGCTACTGGTCCACCTCCATCTGGTGCAGGTATGAATATTTCTGTACCATTAAACTGGAGAGTAAAGTTGACATTGTTGTTTACTTGATTCCACTGCAGAGTGATACTGGTCTCACTTTGTCCTGCTGATCTGAAACTTTCTGCATTTAGAGGAGCTGAGAAAGCAAATGAACAGTGAGAAAATGTAAGTACAGTTGACTGCCAGTAAAAGTGCCAATTTCCCATTTAAGTGTTAAAGAAGGTCCATCCTGCATCGACATCAAAATCAGTTTTCACAATGCAATGAAAAAAATTAAAGTGTAAAATGTTTTTGTGTTCAAAAGAATTCAGTTTGTGAATATAATCATCACATTTCATAGAGGACTCAAACCCGATTAAATAG
>NW_024634321.1:0-428 GCF_008729295.1 Plectropomus leopardus
GAAGAGAGTGAATGTGTATTTAGTTCCAGCAGTGAGAGATGAGACTGTGTAAGTTACTGGTCCACCTCCATCTGGTGCAGGTGTGAATATTTCTGTACCATTAAACTGTAGAGTAAAGTTGACATTGTTGTTTACTTGATTCCACTGCAGAGTGATACTGGTCTCACTTTGTCCTGCTGATTTGAAACTTTCTGCATTTAGAGGAGCTGAGAAAGCAAATGAACAGTGAGAAAATGTAAGTACAGTTGACTGCCAGTAAAAGTGCCAATTTCCCATTTAAGTGTTAAAGAAGGTCCATCCTGCATCGACATCAAAATCAGTTTTCACGATGAAAAAAATTAAAGTGTAAAATGTTTTTGTGTTCAAAAGAATTCTGTTTGCGAATATAATCATCACATTTCATAGAGGACTCAAACCCGATTAAATAG
>NW_024634322.1:0-454 GCF_008729295.1 Plectropomus leopardus
GGCAATGTTGTTCACTTGATTCCACTGCAGAGTGATACTGGTCTCATTTTGTCCTGCTGATCTGAAGATTTCTGCATTTGGGGGAGCTGAGAAAGCAAATAAGCAGTGAGAAAATTTATTTAAAATTGACTTCCATTCAAAGTGTTGATTTCTAACTAAAGTGTTAAAAATAGTCTATCTTGAAACCAGATATGTGTCCAAATTAAAACGACTAATCTTAAAGCAGACTAAAATATGATCTTCCTGGGTAAATAAAACATTTGGCTGTGTAGGAGAATACATAAACTTTAATTTAGATGCAGATTTGGTGAGTGAATATTATAACCATCAAAAATATTCTGGTGTTACAGTCATGCTGAGTTACTAAGCTGCAAAGTAATAATATCAGTGTCTTACCAGTGACTGTGGTAATGTTTAGTCCACTGCTTCTGATGTCCTCAAACACAGAGAAGAG
>NW_024634323.1:0-324 GCF_008729295.1 Plectropomus leopardus
CCTATCTGTGCAGTGAACCAAAACCACTCATTTGAACTGCAGAAAATGTGGCTGGTAACATTCATGAATTCTAATCTTAGTAAACATATAGAAAAAAAGACAATTTTATTTAACCAGCTAATTTAACTTTTTTAACTTTTAGCTAGACACAGCACGTGGTGCTAGAGTTAGCTTTCTGCTTTCACACACTGACGCAGCTTCAACGAAGATGAAGAGTTTTAATTATGAGCAGTCACTGCATGTTTGGCATCACCAGTCTTTACAACTACAGAACCTTCGCCATGCAACACAGCTAACGTTAACTGACCAGATGACTTTGCATGT
>NW_024634324.1:0-352 GCF_008729295.1 Plectropomus leopardus
CCTATCTGTGCAGTGAACCAAAACCACTCATTTGAACTGCAGAAAATTTGGCTGGTAACATTCATAAATTCTAATCTTAGTAAACACATAGAAAAAATTTTATTTAACCAGCTAATTTAACTTTTTTAACTTTTAGCTAGACACAGCACGTGGTGCTAGAGTTAGCTTTCTGCTTTCACACACTGAGGCAGCTTCAACGAAGATGAAGAGTTTTAATTATGAGCAGTCACTGCATGTTTGGCATCACCAGTCTTTACAACTACATAACCTTCGCCATGCAACACAGCTAACGTTAACTGACGAGTTGACTTTGCATGTTAGCTTGCTGCTAACCGGTTAACAATTTTACATG
>NW_024634325.1:0-336 GCF_008729295.1 Plectropomus leopardus
GGCTAACGTGAGTCACTTAGTCCGTTTTAAAAACACGTTGAACCGTCTGAAAAAAACATTAAAGCGAGTTTTATGTCGACTACTTACATTTAATCCAATGGCGCAGAGCTGAGTGCTAATGTTGCCGCCTGGTTGGCTGGTCTGTTGATCCCGCTCTCCTCCTGAGTCCTCCGCCTCGCTGTCTGAAGAGGAAGTGCACGCAAATACTACAAAATAAAATCGTGTGAACACTTCCGGTGGAAGGTGCGCGTGTGTAACCTACACAGTACAAATCTATCTGATGCAACGGATTTATTCTTAATTGATTCTTGGTTTGATTTATTCATGTTTAATAGA
>NW_024634326.1:0-299 GCF_008729295.1 Plectropomus leopardus
CACACACACACACACACACACACACACACACACACACACACACACACCCCAGATGTAGTCTAACACACTCGCTGGGTTTCTGCATTCCCTCACTGCCGTCCAGGCCTTGGCACCGAGCTGCGGCTGCTGCCCGTCTTTCCTGGCGGCTGATCCCCGCTGGCTCCGTCCGCCGCTCTCTCTTTTAATGCCGGGCTTCAGAGCAGAAACACACAGCTCACCAGCAGATGCTGAGCCGCCCTCTGGCCTGCCTGCCTGTGTGTGTGTGTGTGTGTGTGTGTGTGTGTGTGTGTGTGTGTGTG
>NW_024634327.1:0-764 GCF_008729295.1 Plectropomus leopardus
TAACACAGTGCTATGAATAAGTGACCAGTATCACAACACACGTAGCTACAAAAGCTAAAACACAACAAAGCAGTTTTAGTAAGTGAAGTATTTATAAGACTCAGTGTTACCAGTTTTTAAACCAATTTATCATGGAAAATACCCAGACTCTGAAGTAGTGGAGCTAAAAGGGGATAAAATGCAAATTAAGCTGCAGCACTGAATAAGTGCTTTCACTGCACTTTTACCTTTATAATACATTTTTTAAAAATAAAAAATGAAAACCTTATCGTTTAACGAGGCATTTTTGTTGGGTCTCTGCTCTGATTAGCTTGTAAACGCTTTGTTATGAAGATGGGACTTCATTGTGTGTGTGTGTGTGTGTGTGTGTGTGTGTGTGTGTGTGTGTGTGTTATTTCCAGGCCACTTTAGCTCAAGAGAAATGGACGTGTGAGGCAGCGATTGGACGGGATGATCGGCTGCAGTTAGCCACCTGTTTGGGACTGTTTACATCCTGTAAAGATTTCTCCTCTGATAGTCGACACAGGAAAGAAGCCAAACAAAACAAAAAAAAAACAGACAGAGAGTACAGCATTGTCATGGCAAACATTAGTTCTTCAGTTGGGGACGGTCAGCATTTAGTGTCCACATCCTGTCTGTAAAAGAGACTGAGGGAAGTCTTTCTGATGGCTGGACACACTTCTCGTTCAGCAGTCACTTTGTGTGCCAGTGAGAAATGTTAGCAGTGAAAATATCTGAATCCCGTTGATAAATCCTTGACGTTT
>NW_024634328.1:0-1858 GCF_008729295.1 Plectropomus leopardus
ATCTGCAGAAGAAAGTTTAAATTTCAGTGACGTGTATGTACGAGCGTGATTTTGTCACATTGGTGATAACATCCCAGTAACCATGGCGATGGATGCTCTAAACATCAGCAGCTTTATTTCTATCGCAGCCACCGCACTAGCCGTCATTATTTCCAATCCAAGGCCCATAGGCGTGTTATGGAGCCGTGATGGAAAGGCGAGCCCCTTATACGAGGGAGCGGCCACGTATGAGGGATTTCTGGGAGATGAAGTCCACAATTTTACAGACGAATTGTGGATTCAATAACAGCTCCTGGAGCTCCTGCTGCATCATGGGAGCCAGTTCCTACTGACAAGCACATAACCATAGCATCATGTGACCTAGAAAAGCTAAAAAAAAAAAAAAGTGTTTCCATTGCAATTTTATGAAATATGGCTTTTTTGAAAGCGAGGGTGAAAACTTTTTTGCGATAAATGGGAGTTTTTTTAATTTTATGTTTCCATTTGCCGTATTTTATATTCACAATTTCACTTTGTGCTATTTGAGAGTTTATGGAAACCTTGTCATTGTATGCAACACACACACACACACACACACACACACACACACACACACACACACACACACAAACATTATGTGTGCAGCAGTGAATCTTGTCTGTGCTCTCTGATCTTCAGGTGAATCTCGTACCTGCAGAGTGACGGCTGTGAGATTATTATTGGTGAGTTGGAAAGTCTGTGCTGAGCTGTGAGCGGTCGATATGGCAGACTGGAGCCTACTGGGAAACTTCCTGGAGGAAGTACAGGAGCACTCTACCTCTGTTGGCAAGGTTACAACACACACACACACACACACACACACACATTTAATAATAAGCAAATATAAAGTGTTTATGTTTGTATAGATTTGTTAGTTTACAACAAAGTCCTTAATGAATCTAAAATGACACCAAACAATAATAATTTTATCTTAAATGTATATTTTAGAGGGGTAGTGTGCCTCCATGCTCCCCAGATAATTTCTCTTCATGCATTAGTTTCATTTCTCAGCCAGCTGCACGTTTCATTTCAACTTTATTATCGCCGATTGTACTGAAACAAAATGCATAGAAACATTTGCAGCTGAGATGAAAACTGAAAAAATGAAATCCATCCATTATAAAACTAAAACCTTCAAACAGTCATCCCGACAGTCTTTTGGCAAAGCCTTTTCATCACATTTGCAAAAAAAGTCCCATTCACAGAATACCACCATTATTTCCACACAGTATCTACATGTTTCCACATTATTGTTTCGGAGGGTTTCATACACGTGTCTTTGTTGTCTGCACAGGTGTGGCTGACCATCCTGTTTATCTTCCGTATCCTGGTGCTCGGGACGGCCGCCGAGTCGTCGTGGGGAGACGAACAGGAGGATTTTAACTGTGACACTGAACAGCCCGGCTGTGAGAACGTTTGTTACGACCGAGCTTTCCCCATCGCACACATACGATACTGGGTAATACACAACCTGATGCCTGTGGTGTGATGGTTAAATGAAACAGTAGGTCATCAAAGTTTTGAGTAATATCAACAGATTTAAAGAGCTTTTCAGGTTGTTTTAACCTTTTGCGTACCAAGTTTTTATTTTCCATTCATTTGCAGCAGCTGGATCCTATATTATTTATTCACTTCTACCATGAAGTCCATTTTTTATACTTAGTTTATCTGTTGACCCTTCGTTATTGTTACTCATTATGAAATATCTATTAAATATGTCACTTATTCAGGGGTCCTTAATTCACTCATTGATAGAAAGGGGTCCTTTAACCCTTTAAAACCTGAGCAAATTGGCTTGGTTTCTTTCATAAACATTGGAAGACGCTTAACAAGAAGTGGC
>NW_024634329.1:0-464 GCF_008729295.1 Plectropomus leopardus
TGAAGTCGTTTGGACCTGAGAGCTCCTACAAACTCAAGGTGAGTCCAGTACCTTTACATCACTCCTCACTTAAACCCAAAAAGCCAGTTGCTAAATACTCAAAAACCATAGTAGATAGCATTTCTTTAATATTTATGATTTTTTGTTGTTCAGAAAATGAAGATCCAAATTTTGTTGCTGGCTGTTGCTTTCGTGGCTGTGATCAGTGCAGCACAGGCACAAAAGGGCGCTGCAAAAGGTAAAGTTAACTACATGATTATATCTGATGTGACACGTGTTATGCATTGGTGCAGTGCCATAACTCTGTAAATATGTTGGGTTTCAATGTCTTGCATGTTACTTAGAATCACAAAACTCATCAAGTTCTTTATGGACAATAATATGAATATCTGTCTTATTTTTAATGGATGCCATTACATGTCTTTCTTACTTTCACAGGAAATGATGACGCTGCCATTGATGCT
>NW_024634330.1:0-405 GCF_008729295.1 Plectropomus leopardus
CTCAAGTTGAAGTCGTTTGGACCTGAGAGCTCCTACAAACTCAAGGTAAGACTCGTACCTTGATATCACTCTTTACTCAAACGCAAAAGTAAGTTCCTAACTTCTTAAACACTTGAAAGTATTTTTTTTTAATATTTATGATTTTTTGTTGTTCAGAAAATGAAGATCCAAATTTTGTTGCTGGCTGTTGCTTTTGTGGCTGTGATCAGTGCAGCACAGGCACAAAAGGGTGCTGCAAAAGGTAAAGTTAACTACATGATTATATCAGATGTGACACTTTTCATAATATTTCAAGTAATGTTGTATGGGCACAACATGTGTTATGCATTGGTGCAGTGCCATAATTCTGTAAATATGTTGGGTTTCAACAACAGACAACAATTTGAATACCTGTCTGCTCTTAAT
>NW_024634331.1:0-706 GCF_008729295.1 Plectropomus leopardus
TGGCACCTGGCTCAGGTGGACATCACAACAACTGGACCTTTCCAGGTTAGACATTCTCTACCAGGCACTCAGATTATTTAAAGATTGTCAGCCAATGATGCTGTAATGATAAAATATTAACAATGGGAGACATCTTACAAAAGTAACAAATCAATTATGCTTGCTATCTCAGATCATCATTGAGGGGCGCAGAGGCTCAAATGAAAAGTCCGATGTTGCAATTGATGATATAAAGCTTTATCCTGGTCGATGCTCTGGTAAGAAACACGCACAATGAATAAGTACCTCTAAACCCTGTTAAAATGTGCTGCTTATCATAAGTCTGTACAGTTTGATAATGTTTTAAATATCTGCAGATATTAAGCTATCTTAAATTGTTGCAAGTCTGAGTGGTGTTGCGCCAACAAATCCTCCTAAACCTAACAGAAACGCAGATCATCTAAGTGTCACTGTGTAAACCACTGCAGCTCCAGAGCCTCCTCTGGTCAACGTTACTACTCAGCTACCTGATACAGCTCCGCCCCCTGTAGCAAATGCCACCATACCTCCCATAGTGGAAGCAACAACCAATTTCGTCAATAAGGACAATGTTACTGAAGCTGCTGATAACGGACAACCACCACACTCAGGTACAGTGCTAATCCCACAGCAGCCTTTACACACCCCTGGTGTTGGGATTTCCACATTTCATATTTTTCCACATCCA
>NW_024634332.1:0-222 GCF_008729295.1 Plectropomus leopardus
AGAGCCACGGTCACACTTTGAACTGGGGAATGAACCTGTTGTTGGATGCTGATAAGTTCATCCTTACAAAACCAGAACAGCAGACTGTCTGACCAAGAGCTCCAAATATACTGTATTAAGAGATCATTCTTTTAGCATCCGGAGCCAGTAGAGCTTCTGCTTATAAATTCAAGTCATTTTTAGTCTTTCTGTGTTTGAAAGACATTTGCATTGTCAACATTT
>NW_024634333.1:0-217 GCF_008729295.1 Plectropomus leopardus
ACACCCCTGGTGTTGGGATTTCCACATTTCATATTTTTCCACATCCATTTTTTTTTGTGATTTCTAGTTATCTATATATATATGCCTGACTTTTGTTTCCAGTCTGCCACCTCGACTGTAATTTTGAACAAGATCTATGTCAGTGGAGTCAACTTCTTGCTGATGTTTTTGATTGGACAAGGCAGAGTGGCTCCACTCCTACGCTGATGACCGGGCC
>NW_024634334.1:0-249 GCF_008729295.1 Plectropomus leopardus
ACACCCCTGGTGTTGGGATTTCCACATTTCATATTTTTCCACATCCAGTTTTTTTGTGATTTCTAGTTATCTATATATATATGCCTGACTTTTGTTTCCAGTCTGCCACCTCGCCTGTAATTTTGAACAAGATCTATGTCAGTGGAGTCAACTTCTTGCTGATGTTTTTGATTGGACAAGGCAGAGTGGCTCCACTCCTACACTGATGACCGGGCCTTCTTCTGATCACACCATGGGAGGTAATTAGCC
>NW_024634335.1:0-312 GCF_008729295.1 Plectropomus leopardus
CTGATGACCGGGCCCTCTTCTGATCACACCATGGGAGGTAATTAGCCATCAGGCCAAGTAAACTTTGTGTAGAACTGACAGGAAAAACATAGAGCCACGGTCACACTTTGAACTGGGGAACGAACGTGTTGTTGCTTGCTTAAATAGTTCATCCTTATAAAACCACAACGGTAGACTGTCTGGCCAAGAGTTCCAGATATACTGTATGAAAACATTATTCCTTTAGCATCCTGAGCCAGTAAAGCCACAGCTTATAAATTAAGTAATTTTTAGTCTTTCTGTGTTTGAAAGACATTTGCATTGTCAACATTT
>NW_024634336.1:0-421 GCF_008729295.1 Plectropomus leopardus
ATTTTTAGTCTTTCTGTGTTTGAAAGACATTTGCATTGTCAACATTTAGCATCCAGTTTTAGCTGCAACTTGGCATCCCTTGAAATTCTAACATGATTGAAGAAAAGTTTCTAATATGCTATGCATTACTTGAACTTATCTTACTCTTCTGTCCTTAACCAGATGGCCACTATCTTTACATTGAAGCCAACAGTGCGTCACATGGAGACACGGCTCGTCTCATCAGCTCTCAGTGTTCTTACTCTGGTCGTCAGTGTCTGCAGTTCTGGTACCACATGTACGGTTCAGCCAATACAATGGGCCTCCATGTCTACTTGTACCAGGACAGATTTGCCAATCCTGTTTGGCGGAAGAGAAATGATCAAGGAAACATGTGGCACCTGGCTCAGGTGGACATCACAACAACTGGACCTTTCCAGGT
>NW_024634337.1:0-848 GCF_008729295.1 Plectropomus leopardus
TGCCAAATCTTGCAGACTCTCCCAGGGACACTTCAGTAATCATCAGTCCCACTGATCCAGTGTCAGTGGGCAGCGTGGTGAACCTGACCTGCTCCTGCAGAGGAAACCCTCCTGTTGTCAACTTTGTGTGGTTCATGATGAGTGACAGCAGACTGGAAATGATCAAAGTCGATACACAGGTTTATGGATTTAAGGTGACCGACGGTGATCGAGGCAGATTGTATTATTGTGGATGCAGAAACGATGTGGACATTCAGCTGTCAACAGGACGTCAGCTGATATTTGAAGGTACGACAGATATGAAGATGTTTCAGAGTGATGAAATGTCCCTTTCAGCAGGAGGTGAGCGTGCTGTTGTGTTGCAGGAGATCAACAGTCTCGATCAGTTGGTGTTCAAGTTATACTGAAGATCCTGGGAATCCTAATGCTCGTCAGTACGCTGGTCATCTTTGAGTGGTGAGATGAACTTTTCTTATTTTCTTATTTTTCTGCAGCTACACAATAATTGGTGTCATTTTAAATGTGGTTTGGCACAGATCACGATCATTACAGCATAAACAAGAAAACCTTCATTTATTCTTTTTCTTCCAGCTGGTTTAGATCAAGACACTCCACCAAAGCAGAGAAGGTAAGCCACCAGATGAGCAGAGCTATTTTATTTTCTCATTTAGCTCTTGAGAGTCAGTTATGTACAATAGTTATGCAGAAATAATCTTTCAAAGGCCATAATATTTAAAGAGCAGCATCTGTAAAACGGAATCACCTTAAAAAGATGATATGGTGAGCATCATCATGAGAGGATCTTATTGTGGTTGTTTGCGTCATCTGCTGCTCTTTTAGTTGTTTGT
>NW_024634338.1:0-207 GCF_008729295.1 Plectropomus leopardus
GTGAATTTAACTCCACAGCACTGTTGACATAGACTGCTTCTTCTGCGTCCTGTAGAAATGAAACAACACACAGAGTGGTGTCAGTGCTCTGAAAGATCAAATAGCTGAAATATGTTATTTTCTATACCACTTAGCTGCAGTTGTGTCACAGGGCCTCACGACAAACAACTAAAAGAGCAGCAGATGACGCAAACAACCACAATAAGA
>NW_024634339.1:0-2507 GCF_008729295.1 Plectropomus leopardus
TCATCACAAGTTTAACTGTGTTCATGTGGTTCACACACACACACACATACACACACACACACACACACACACACACACACACACACACACGTTATTTATCTTCCCTAAAAAGTCAACTGCTTTTAGTATTTCTTAGTTTTTACTTTAAAGGTGAGTTTTTCCTTTCCTTACTCTCTGCTGGAGTTGTAGACGAGCGTGACTGGTTTGGAGTCTGATCCAAGAGAATTTTTACACATTTTCAGAGAAAATTACATCCTGAGATGTTGTGAACACAACAGTAATTCACATATATAGACATGAACAACAATATGGTTATATGATTTATTTGGTTTGATAAAAAAAAAAAAAAAAAAAAAAAAAACTCCTTTTTTTTTCTTTTTTGAGTCAAGACTGAGCTGTCAGTGCAGTGCACTTGTCACCATCTTCTTCCTTTGGCATTTAACATCAGGCTAAAACACTTGTAGGCTTTTATGCTGCCCCCATCAGATCTGGATGGAATAATTGTATCAACATCACCTACAGAACTGTAGAAAAATGAGAACCGCCACATTTTCAGAATTTTGGCATCAACTTGACAGAGAGGTATCTGTTCTCATGATGCAATTTTTTGTGAAGTCAAATTACAAAAAGAACATTGTGTCATTAGTACTTGAACGGCTAAAAATTTCTATTTAGAATTTTTTTTTTTTTTTTTATCCATGTACTGTTTATTATGTTTTTCCCTTTTAGTAGTTAATTCTGTGGTAAACCTGAGCTACTGCAAATGCAGTGTTGAGGCCCAGTGGTTCAAAACACTCACACTGAGGTCCAGAGAAGGTGTTGCACAACTTTGTGAGTACAAGGGAATGTGTGAAATACTCTGGAGATTTAAGTGTGCTGTTATCTTTTTAACCCTGTTGACTCTAAGATTATCAACAGTTATGCAACATTACTACTTGAACACGCTTTGCTCGTGTGTGAAAGTACACACACATTCACACGCAAACACGCATGCACCACTCACAAATGGACATAAAGGTATACTGATGTTGCTTGTAGAGAGTGGAAACACTTGTAGTCAGTCACATAATTAACTGTTTGAAGAAAGAAACCCCCTGACCTTGCAGTATTTGTTTCATGCAGTCATTACGGCTACTGTGCTAAACAGGCTTCTATCCAGGGACACAGTCTCAATTTTTGTTATAAAAGCTCCTGGCATCTTTCTGATTCTTCCTCTTCTTTCCTCCAAGAGTTCTCCTCTTATCTGTCGCCGTCCTCTCTCAGTGCTCTTATCAGTCTATGCCTAGCCACGTATCACTCCATCTCTCCAGATCCTCCTCTTTCAATCTCCCCCTTTCTCATTTCTCTCTTTATCTTACCATCTCCCCCCCATCTGTTTCAGCTCTTTTTAATCAAAAGCTATTTCACCCTGTTTGCTCTATGAGCAAATATAATGCGGCAAACAGTGTCACAGACACGCGCGGCAACACACTCCCACAACACAAAGCTACCTGTGCAAAGATAATACTTTTTGTCAACCTTTAAAGGCAGCAAAAATTTTAACATCCATTTTGGATACACTTTAAAGATCGACATTCACATCATAAAGAGTGGACACGACACAGTGATTTATACAGTAATACACACATATGCACATGCAGACAAGTAACATATAAGTGGCTGTAATCACAAAAGCATGTGTGTTCCCATACATAAGTCGCTGGCAATATCAGCGAGTGTGATGTCATGGTCCTTGACTGTGTATGGGAACTGAAGGTGGCCTTGCTTCTGATAACACAGACACACACACACACACACACACACACACACACACACACACACACACACACACACACACACACATACATGTAAAGTTACATGCTGCAGTGGAGATTTAGAAGTGGCTTTAAAAGTAGAGAAGTGTATCTGACAAAACAATCTCCCTCTAAGCTCCATTTAGTAACTGCTCTGGAGCTTTCAATCATACTACATGATATTTCTTCATGAAAACTCATCAGAATTTAAGCTAATTTGTAAAATTTCAGGAAATCCAATGGCTAATAGAGCAACCTAAATGTAATCCTATTCACACCCTGCTGTGAGGTGCAGGAATATATTAGCCCTTTTACACAGTGATTCTACAATACTGCTGTAAAGTAGATCTGCCATCACGTCGGTTTCACGTTTTTATACTGAATCAAACAATGTCTGCATGATGCTGCTGTGTGATTTTAGATAGCATTCCAGTGTTCCACAAACAATGCTGACATAGACGTCCATTCGGCTCTGTTAGAGTTATGACCAGGCCCAAAAAAATCAGGCCCGGCTCTAGGTGAACCTGTACAATTTCTGTCCAACACCGACCCCCCCCCCACGTTCTGTGCCTTTACCTGCAGGGAGGTGTAGAGCAGGGTATCAGTACTCGGTACCTTTAAGGTACCGAGCGAAACAACTTGGTACCAAGTGGCTTTGAAATGTCTCCAGTGAAATTATACTTGCATTCTATTCTTTTTGAACTGGGGGTCCGA
>NW_024634340.1:0-207 GCF_008729295.1 Plectropomus leopardus
TCTTATTGTGGTTGTTTGCGTCATCTGCTGCTCTTTTAGTTGTTTGTCGTGAGGCCCTGTGACACAACTGCAGCTAAGTGGTATAGAAAATAACATATTTCAGCTATTTGATCTTTCAGAGCACTGACACCACTCTGTGTGTTGTTTCATTTCTACAGGACGCAGAAGAAGCAGTCTATGTCAACAGTGCTGTGGAGTTAAATTCAC
>NW_024634341.1:0-519 GCF_008729295.1 Plectropomus leopardus
TCAAAATTATGATAACACAGCTGTTTTCAGCTGGTGTATATACAGAAGAGATAATAGAGTAAGTGATAACTTTATGCTCCCTGAACAGCCTTTTCACAGAAAAGCTGAAAGTTCAAATATTAATCCTTATTTTTTAAGAAACATATTCATTTATTTAACATGTATCCAATGGAAACATAAGCTAAGCACTTAAAATAAAAAATGAGGTCTAAGCATCTTTTTGAAATCTACAGAAAAAAACAAGAATCAGTTCAATGTGAGATTTAATGATTCAAGTGGATGTTTTTACTTTCGTGTTGTGTTTGATAAATTCAAACAAAGCAGAAAAAAGCTAAAATGTTATTCATTTGAGTTCAAAATTCTACAGAGGAAATGCACACTTTATTGTAGGTGGTAAGCTGAAACGGCAGAATAGACAATACAGTGTGTGATTGTATTCATAGTGAACATCCTCCTGGTCTCCTGGCTCATTGTGAATTTAACTCCACAGCACTGTTGACATAGACTGCTTCTTCTGCG
>NW_024634342.1:0-519 GCF_008729295.1 Plectropomus leopardus
CGCAGAAGAAGCAGTCTATGTCAACAGTGCTGTGGAGTTAAATTCACAATGAGCCAGGAGACCAGGAGGATGTTCACTATGAATACAATCACACACTGTATTGTCTATTCTGCCGTTTCAGCTTACCACCTACAATAAAGTGTGCATTTCCTCTGTAGAATTTTGAACTCAAATGAATAACATTTTAGCTTTTTTCTGCTTTGTTTGAATTTATCAAACACAACACGAAAGTAAAAACATCCACTTGAATCATTAAATCTCACATTGAACTGATTCTTGTTTTTTTCTGTAGATTTCAAAAAGATGCTTAGACCTCATTTTTTATTTTAAGTGCTTAGCTTATGTTTCCATTGGATACATGTTAAATAAATGAATATGTTTCTTAAAAAATAAGGATTAATATTTGAACTTTCAGCTTTTCTGTGAAAAGGCTGTTCAGGGAGCATAAAGTTATCACTTACTCTATTATCTCTTCTGTATATACACCAGCTGAAAACAGCTGTGTTATCATAATTTTGA
>NW_024634343.1:0-557 GCF_008729295.1 Plectropomus leopardus
TCAAAATTATGATAACACAGCTGTTTTCAGCTGGTGTATATACAGAATAGATAATAGAGTAAGTGATAACTTTATGCTCCCTGAACAGCCTTTTCACAGAAAATCTGAAAGTTCAAATATTAATCCTTATTTTTTAAGAAACATATTCATTTATTTAACACGTATCCAATGGAAACATAAGCTAAGCACTTAAAATAAAAAATGAGGTCTAAGCATCTTTTTGAAATCTACAGAGAATTCTACAGAGGAAATGCACACTTTATTGTAGGTGGTAAGCTGAAACGGCAGAATAGAAAATACAGTGTGTGATTGTATTCATAGTGAACATCCTCCTGGTCTCCTGGCTCATCGTGAATTTAACTCCACAGCACTGTTGACATAGACTGCTTCTTTTGCGTCCTGTAGAAATGAAACAACACACAGAGTGGTGTCAGTGCTCTGAAAGATCAAATAGCTGAAACATGTTATTTTTTGTACCGCTTAGCTGCAGTTGTGTCACAGGGCCTCACAACAAACAACTAAAAGAGCAGCAGATGACGCAAACAACCACAATAAGA
>NW_024634344.1:0-557 GCF_008729295.1 Plectropomus leopardus
TCTTATTGTGGTTGTTTGCGTCATCTGCTGCTCTTTTAGTTGTTTGTTGTGAGGCCCTGTGACACAACTGCAGCTAAGCGGTACAAAAAATAACATGTTTCAGCTATTTGATCTTTCAGAGCACTGACACCACTCTGTGTGTTGTTTCATTTCTACAGGACGCAAAAGAAGCAGTCTATGTCAACAGTGCTGTGGAGTTAAATTCACGATGAGCCAGGAGACCAGGAGGATGTTCACTATGAATACAATCACACACTGTATTTTCTATTCTGCCGTTTCAGCTTACCACCTACAATAAAGTGTGCATTTCCTCTGTAGAATTCTCTGTAGATTTCAAAAAGATGCTTAGACCTCATTTTTTATTTTAAGTGCTTAGCTTATGTTTCCATTGGATACGTGTTAAATAAATGAATATGTTTCTTAAAAAATAAGGATTAATATTTGAACTTTCAGATTTTCTGTGAAAAGGCTGTTCAGGGAGCATAAAGTTATCACTTACTCTATTATCTATTCTGTATATACACCAGCTGAAAACAGCTGTGTTATCATAATTTTGA
>NW_024634345.1:0-848 GCF_008729295.1 Plectropomus leopardus
ACAAACAACTAAAAGAGCAGCAGATGACGCAAACAACCACAATAAGATCCTCTCATGATGATGCTCACCATATCATCTTTTTAAGGTGATTCCGTTTTACAGATGCTGCTCTTTAAATATTATGGCCTTTGAAAGATTATTTCTGCATAACTATTGTACATAACTGACTCTCAAGAGCTAAATGAGAAAATAAAATAGCTCTGCTCATCTGGTGGCTTACCTTCTCTGCTTTGGTGGAGTGTCTTGATCTAAACCAGCTGGAAGAAAAAGAATAAATGAAGGTTTTCTTGTTTATGCTGTAATGATCGTGATCTGTGCCAAACCACATTTAAAATGACACCAATTATTGTGTAGCTGCAGAAAAATAAGAAAATAAGAAAAGTTCATCTCACCACTCAAAGATGACCAGCGTACTGACGAGCATTAGGATTCCCAGGATCTTCAGTATAACTTGAACACCAACTGATCGAGACTGTTGATCTCCTGCAACACAACAGCACGCTCACCTCCTGCTGAAAGGGACATTTCATCACTCTGAAACATCTTCATATCTGTCGTACCTTCAAATATCAGCTGACGTCCTGTTGACAGCTGAATGTCCACATCGTTTCTGCATCCACAATAATACAATCTGCCTCGATCACCGTCGGTCACCTTAAATCCATAAACCTGTGTATCGACTTTGATCATTTCCAGTCTGCTGTCACTCATCATGAACCACACAAAGTTGACAACAGGAGGGTTTCCTCTGCAGGAGCAGGTCAGGTTCACCACGCTGCCCACTGACACTGGATCAGTGGGACTGATGATTACTGAAGTGTCCCTGGGAGAGTCTGCAAGATTTGGCA
>NW_024634346.1:0-305 GCF_008729295.1 Plectropomus leopardus
ATACATCTGCCTGTATCAATGAAAAATAAAGTGCCTGCAGGATTCAGAAAGTAAAGTGAAATGTAAACAAAAAATAAAAATGGTGAACATTCTCTATTGTTTTTAACTTTCAAGTGTTATTCCATTTTGTCAGTTCTTATTTTTTAATGTCACGGTTGTTGTGGATGATGATGAATCGGTCAACATGTCGAGCTTTGAGGACACTTCTCGGTGCAGTTATGATGTCTCCTGCGGTGGAGAAAACTCTCTCCGCAGAGGCACTTATTCCAGGAATGCACAGGAAACACTTTTGCTACTGTGGAGAG
>NW_024634347.1:0-305 GCF_008729295.1 Plectropomus leopardus
CTCTCCACAGTAGCAAAAGTGTTTCCTGTGCATTCCTGGAATAAGTGCCTCTGCGGAGAGAGTTTTCTCCACCGCAGGAGACATCATAACTGCACCGAGAAGTGTCCTCAAAGCTCGACATGTTGACCGATTCATCATCATCCACAACAACCGTGACATTAAAAAATAAGAACTGACAAAATGGAATAACACTTGAAAGTTAAAAACAATAGAGAATGTTCACCATTTTTATTTTTTGTTTACATTTCACTTTACTTTCTGAATCCTGCAGGCACTTTATTTTTCATTGATACAGGCAGATGTAT
>NW_024634348.1:0-296 GCF_008729295.1 Plectropomus leopardus
ATACATCTGCCTGTATCAATGAAAAATAAAGTGCCTGCAGGATTCAGGAAGTAAAGTGAAATGTAAACAAAAAATAAAAATGGTGAACATTCTCTATTGTTTTTAACTTTCAAGTGTTATTCCAGTTTGTCAGTTCCTATTTTTTAATGTCAAGGTTGTTGTGAATGATGATGAATCGGTCAACATGTCGAGCTTTGAGGACACTTCTCGGTGCAGTTATGATGTCTCCTGCGGTGGAGAAAACTCTCTGCAGAGACACTTATTCCAGGAATGCACAGGAAACACTTTTGCTACTG
>NW_024634349.1:0-296 GCF_008729295.1 Plectropomus leopardus
CAGTAGCAAAAGTGTTTCCTGTGCATTCCTGGAATAAGTGTCTCTGCAGAGAGTTTTCTCCACCGCAGGAGACATCATAACTGCACCGAGAAGTGTCCTCAAAGCTCGACATGTTGACCGATTCATCATCATTCACAACAACCTTGACATTAAAAAATAGGAACTGACAAACTGGAATAACACTTGAAAGTTAAAAACAATAGAGAATGTTCACCATTTTTATTTTTTGTTTACATTTCACTTTACTTCCTGAATCCTGCAGGCACTTTATTTTTCATTGATACAGGCAGATGTAT
>NW_024634350.1:0-5900 GCF_008729295.1 Plectropomus leopardus
ATGCTTTACTTTGTCAGCCTTAGAAACTGTCTCTTTATAAAAGCACTGATAAGCAACATTAAAAAAGGCCAATTTTTTGTCTTTGTGTGTGTGTGTGTGTGTGTGTGTGTGTGTGTGAGAGAGAGTGTGTGTGTGTGTTGCGTACGCCAGCCTCTGCAGGAACAGGTTGTAGAGCGCCTCCCGGCTGCAGCTGCTGCGCGGCACGCTGAGCAGCAGCGGGTGTCCGAACAGCGACGTGCCGTATGAGCTGCCGCCTGAGCCGTAGTCTCTGTAGTGGGAGCGCTCCCTCAGGTAGAGCGCCAGCAGCACCTGCTCCTCCTGCTGCTCCTCCAGCACACTCAGCTCGTACCTGGACACAGGAGCAACATTTATGTCGAGCAGATGTGAAAAAGTAAAATTCAGATCCGTTTGCCCTGAAGACGTCCCGATTAAACAGTAGTGGTCGATAAAAAGTTGAGGTTTTCTTACACAAAAATGTCGTCTCTGTCCAGGATGCAGCTCAGAGATTCATCAGCATTGTAGATTTTATAGAAACGATGGTTAAAGACATCAGCTACCACCATCTGAAACACACACACACACACACACACACACACACACACACACACACACCACACAAAAAAAAAAGGTTAAAACCCTCCTTGTGGGATCTCATCAGTCTACTTACTGTGGACTCGATTACGGCTAAAGTCAGTTATATGATAAAAGACGCATTTTTAATATCAAGAGTTTTGCAGGACGAGCACGGCTCGGCCCAGCTTAGTTTCGGCAAAGGGCTGGAAACATCAAAAAAAAGTCCAAACTTGTAAAAGAAAGTTTTCTGCAACACTTACATCTATGCAGTGTTTCACTTTCAAGTAAAACACTGCATAGATGCATAGATCTTTTTTCTTTTGTAACACACTCCACTATAATACACTTTTTTTACTGTAAAGTCCTGAGACCTGAGGAATGGATTTTAATTTCTCTGAGCTATTTGGGATACATAAGACCTGTATGAACAAAAGAAAATTGAGCAAATTGTCTTTGAAAAGTGGCTTAGGCAAAAAATGATGTCTTCAAATGGGGGAAATGGGTTTATCTTTAATAGTCACAAGTGTGTGATGAAATACAAAACGGGTAACTTCAATGCTTGAAAATTGATGTGCAAAAACAAAAATGCAAAAAATGCAGCTTTTGTTCAATGTTTTGTTACTCTGTGGGTCAGAGGTCACTGTTCAGCTCCAAAACCGTTATTTCAGATGTGCACTCCACTCAGTGGACTCTCAGCCGTCCCTGAGTGTCACCGACCCTCATTTCAACCGATAACTAACTGCTGGTGATGGGTTTTCATTAATCATCAACACACACACACACACACACACACACACACACTGACCTGTGCAGGAGGTATGTTGGTCATCTCTGACAGAGCAGAGCAGAGGTCGGACACTTTCCCGGCTTTAGGAACCACAACACGATGCTGCAGACACAAACAGACACACAAGTGAACACTTTATGTCATATTCATGTCGCTGTAAGTTTTCCTGAAACTTTACAATCATGTTGGAAGTTTTTAGTTTCAGTTTAGCTGCAGAAATGCCTGCAGAGCAAACAGTCAGGTATAAACAGGTGGGAGGAGTTACCTGGGCAGGTTTGGCGTGCGGGTCCAGTGAGACGAAGAAGACCTCCATGACGCGCTCCTTGCTGACAGGAAGTGGGACGCTCAGGTAGCAGAAGGGGTCAAAGGTCACAGAGACCTTGTGGCACTCCGGACAGACGAGCGTGGACTTGAAGAGGCCGTGAAACGTGTCAACGATCACAGAGTCGTTCCGCCGGCGGTGGTTACGCCACGCCTCCTCAGCCACTTCCTGCAGGGCAGGAAGAAGAAACGTGATTTATGAGAAAAACTTTACTTGTTTGGAGTTTTCCAGAAGCTTTAAATAAATTATCATAAAAACTAGAAACATATTGAGGTGACATAAAAAAAAACATTTTTATTATGATATCCATTAACTTAAAGCCAAACAGAAGACATTTCGGGCGCGAGAGTGTCGGAGGATTCTCAGGTGCGGCTGGAGCTGCTCACCTGGTCCGGTCGTCCCTCGGCGTCTCGTAGTTCGATGTACTCTTTGTTTTTGACTCTGTTCAGGTCTTCATGCAGTCCGTCCAGCAGGAAGGACAGCAGCTCCTGACTGTCGTGTTGCTGGTAACCAAGAAACTGAGATGCAAAGTGACCCACCTTTGTCTGCCCACACACACACACACACACACACACACACACACACACACACACACACACACACGTTAGGACGTGCAGTTAAATACAAGAAACGTACGCTCAGTGACTCTAACATAATTTTTGTCAAATTCAGAAAATATCTCCTCACGGTCAGAATCCAAAGTCGCAAAATGTGACTAAAAAGTCGTGACTGGGGCTCTGCAGACAGAAAAACACGCCTCACCTGCTCGCACTAACGCACTACCACTCATTAAGTTAGACTGTCACCTCAGCGCCGTTAAACCTGATGATTTATTCTCTGTAAGTTAAAGAAAAACAGCCCTGCAGTTCAGATATTCATCATATTTGCTAATAGCAGTAGTGCCTCGTGGTTGAAAAATGTGACTAAACATTTACGGTGTGGAGCTCTGCAAAAGCCCTGCTCTGTGTGTGTGTGAGAGAGAGAGACAGAGAGCTGCAGGAGAGCGAGAGAACCAAAACGCCACGATACCTTGACTAAAATCGATACATCGCCCACACCTACCTTGAAGACGCGCGGCACCACAGAGTAATGCCTCCCGGACCACATCTGTTTGATGACGTCAGCGTAGGCCTCGGCGATCTCGCCCTTCATGCCCAGAGGGTTGGTGAAGTTCAGCTCCTCCAGGTAGGAGCTCTGCAGGAAGTACTCCGTCAGAGGAGGCGTGTTACTCAGACACTGCACACAGAGACGGGACGAGTCAGGAAGGACGGAGGGACACCAAATAAAAACACTTGTACTGGATGAATTAAGGTTATGAAAAAACATTTTAAAGGAAAGTGAAACGTGGGCGGACAGAGTCAGCTGAATCCCTTCAGTCTGTGCAGAAACCTGAGCAGCAGCCGGGTGGTGATTTTACAGAGCTCATTTCAGAAAGCTTGTTATTAAAGGGACACCGTTTGAAAAGGCAAAAAAGCCTTTAAATTTGCCACCACGTCTACTTGGAATAACTTACAGAAGCACTAAAAACTGTCCGAGAAGTGAAGTCACTTTAAAAGGTCGAGAAAACAGCACTCTTGGTTAACGTGAATGCTACTCCAACGCTAACTGAAACTGATGACTGCACATTTTTTTGTATCTGATTGTTCTTCTTGCATTTGTTTGTCTGTATTTATTGTTGTAACCTTGTTTTAAGATGCAGGAAAAAGGATTTAAAATCTAAATGAGTCCCATACCTGCCTAAATAAAGGAGCTATACAGAGGCATAAAAAGCACACGAAAAATACGGATTTGGAAAGTAAAGGCCTTTACTCTGTGTGTGCGTGCGTGCGTGTGTGCGTGCGTGCGTGCGTGCGTGTGTGTGTGTGCGTGTGGGACCTGTAGAGCAGAGTTCATGAAGCAGGTGTTGCCCAGGTTGGTGAGGCCGCAGACTCCCGGCTGTCCTCGATACGAGTCCTGCTCCTCCACAGAGTTCCTCCTGAAACAACCAGAGGAGGCTTCAGCGTCAGATTCAGACCAGAGGAGGAGGAGGAGGGGGAGGAAGAGGAAGAGGAGGAGGAGGAGGTAGAGGAGGAGGAAGAGGAAGAGGAGGAGGAAGAGGAAGAGGAAGAGGAAGAGGAGGAGGTGGAGGAGGAGGAAGAGGAGGAGGAGGAGCACTGTGGTGACAAAACCCATTGTGTTGTTTCAGAGGAGGAAACGCTGCGCT
Source organism: Plectropomus leopardus (assembly GCF_008729295.1). Classification (NCBI taxonomy): domain Eukaryota; kingdom Metazoa; phylum Chordata; class Actinopteri; order Perciformes; family Serranidae; genus Plectropomus; species Plectropomus leopardus. Next base: position 3,886 of record NW_024634350.1, read on the forward strand.
CTGTAACTCAGAGTGAAACTAAAGTCTGATGAACATCGCGGCTCTCAGCTCAGGCCGATTGTGTTTTTCAAGGTTTACACACATTTTTACTGATACATTTCCAGGACTTTTCAATGACTTTTCCATGACTTTAAAGACCAATCATTCTCTGAAACGATCATATTTCTTACATGTCACTTTTCAATATTTAATAATAGTAATATTTTTTAAATATAAAGCACATTTATAATTACCATAGTTTAGTAACATAACATATTTTAAATTATGTTACAGAAAATGATGGCAGTTTCCTTGTTTGCTTTTTTTTCTTCTTTTCTTTTTTGAGCTCATTTTCATGCAATTTATTTATTTTTGATCATTTTTTGGGTCTCTGCTCATTGCATATAAAGGCCAGGTAAGCTCAGGTATCAAAGGGTTAACTGGCCGTGTATTGTAGTCAGTTATGTGGACTCGGAGTTAAACAATATTGCCATTTTAGGTTATTGCTATTATTAGTTGTTAATGAGACCAATAATTGATTTCACAAACTGATATACATTAATGAAAAAAACAACTTCTGCCAATATTCAGAATTTGGAACAAACTCCAACACAAAACTTTGTTTAAACCCTCGACCTTTAACCTCCACCAATAAATTAATAATAAATCAAACACTATTTCTACATCTCGAAACAGGACAGGATCAAATCAAAGAAGGTAAGAAGGAGTGAATAAAAACCAGAGCGAGTGGAGAACAGAAAAAGAGAGACACACAGACGGAGAGGTTTTCAATGAAGACAAAACTGAAAGCAAAGTGAAGACACTGAAGGACAACGAGAGGACAACAGAGCTCCCCTGACAGGAAGACAGCAGGGGACGGACAACAGCAGGAGGGGACGGACAAACAGCAGGAGGGGACGGACAAACAGCAGGAGGGGACGGAGGAGGAGAAAAGGAGACAGTAGAAGGAAAAACAGAAACAAGGAAACACTGAGGACCAATGAGAGAGAGACAGACAGCGTGCTCTTACATGATCTGAGGTCTGGAGCTCGGCCAGGTGCCGTCGGCATTTCTCGTCTCCATAATCACCGTCTGACACACACACACACACACACACACACACACACACACACACACACACACAGGCATGTTCCAGCTTATCTCTGAGGAGCTTCTGTGTTATGAGGAAGTCAGTGAGTAACAGCAGCGTTAAAACAATCTCCCTGATTCTCACTCTGAAACGTTACGAGTCGATCTTCAGACGCAGTGACATTTTATTTTATGGTATTTAGTGTTGTGACATTTTATTTTATGGTATTTAGTGTTGTTAAACTGAGAGTTTGTCCTCACCATCCCAGAGCTCAGACAGGCGTCCAGCACGCTCACGTGGATGTTCCTGAGACGGTCGCAGCTGTTATCCGAACTTTTCATCCACAGACGACACTCCGAGCCCGGAGGCACCGAGAAGGCCTCACACATCGCCCTCTGGATCAAGTCTACACACACACACACACACACACACACACACACACACACACACACACACACACACACACACACACACACTGTCAGGGAAAATCTGTTAAGTATTGGAAAAAGGAAATTAAACCAAGAAGAAAACAATAAATAAATATATATATTGAGAGAGAGTTACCGGGTGATTTAGGGGTCAACAGAGTACCGATTATTGGGGCTGATATTTGGCATTTTGCTGATTATCTGTATCAGCATTTTATTTTAATGACTGCCGATAAAGTGAATTAATTAAAAAGTGCACAGAAAGTGCACGGGAGGAAGTTTTTCTTTGTAAAAGGGAAGATATAAAAATATCAGGGAGATATTTTTATTTACTTTATTAAAAAGTTTCAGGAAACTTTCTCTATTTGATGTTGAAAGCTTCAGTTTTGATTGAACATTTGCTAAAAGCATTTAAACAAAGTTTTATGTTGGAATTTTTATTTTTTTTATATTCTAAATTCTAAATATTGACAGGATTATTTTCTTTTTTATTGTAAATACATATCAGATCCTAATAT
>NW_024634351.1:0-209 GCF_008729295.1 Plectropomus leopardus
TAATTTACATCCTAAAAGTCGAGGTGATCAGTGTTTCTACATGAGAAGCGAGCTCTTTTGTTAACACCGTGTCTGTCAGAGCGCTCCTCTTCCTGGAGTGAGTCAGAGTTCGATGAGCCCTCCCTCCTCTTCCTGCTCTCACACACAGCGAGCTCCACTCTCTTGTTCCCTCCCCTTCAGATCTGCAGTCTGAAGATGGGTGTAACCAA
>NW_024634352.1:0-781 GCF_008729295.1 Plectropomus leopardus
CACCATGACTCTGATGCCATTCAAATGTTTTGTTGAAGAGTTCATACAGTTCTGCCTAAAAATAATGTTATAAGTAACCACTGAAAAACATTGGACATTGCGCACAAAGACATTGGTCTCAATATTTCATTAAAAGTTACATATGAAAAGGAATTTTGTGCTTCAAGTAAAGTCCTTGAATTTCATGTTGTAATGTCTGCATGAACTGTGGTAATACTGACTGCCTGTCCCAATCGCTAGTAATGTAAAGTATGTTATGTTTGTATGTTTGTATGTTACATTTAATTACTTTTTGATAATTTTTCTAACAAATGTTTTAAACAGGTCAACAAACTGAAAAGACCTAAAGACATAAGTGCATAAATGTTGCACTCAAATTTGTCACAGTGGCTTTGCTGACCTGCACTTTTAAAAATCTGCCAAAAGAAGACATTCCTGCTCAGTAACAAGAAGTAAAGCTTGTTTTATGCAACGTATAAACTTTTCACTGAAGAGTTGTTGTTTTTTTCAGATCCAAACCCTTTGTAATCACCAACATTTTATTAGCAGTGGTAATTACATGGTATTTTTTTCAGTGACTATAACTGATTACATTTGTTTTGTAACTTAATTACTGTAACTAGTTACTCCTAAGCACTGAATACGGTGCTGGTTACGGTTGCTCAGCATCCTCAAACAACCTGCCTCTTCAAAGCTGGCACTGAGTGGACATGAGAAGCACCCAGTGCAGAAACCTTCTAGTGTTCTTGTTGTTGGCAAGGAAGTGAACAGGGACCAATGC
>NW_024634353.1:0-544 GCF_008729295.1 Plectropomus leopardus
CACCATGACTCTGATGCCATTCAAATGTTTTGTTGAAGAGTTCATACCGTTCTGCCTAAAAATAATGTTGTAAATAACCACTGAAAAACATTGGACATTGCGAACAAAGACATTGGTCTCATTATTTCATTTAAAGTTACATATGAAAAGGATTTTTTTTGCTTCGAGTTAAGTCCTTGAAATTTAAGAATTATTCCTTAAAAAAGTACTTCAAAGTCCTTGAATTTCATGTTGTAATGTCTGCATGAACTGTGGTAATACTGACTGCCTGTCCCAATCCCTAGTAATGTAAAGTATGTTATTACATTTAATAACTTTTTGATTATTTTTCTAACAAATGTTTTAAACAGGGCAACAAAACCGAAAAGACCTAAAGACATAAGTGCATAAATGTTGCACTCAAATTTGTCTCAGTGGCTTTGCTGACCTGCACTTTTAAAAATCTGCCAAAAGAAGACATTCCTGCTTGGTTACAAGACGTAAAGCAACAGAAGGAAGTTCTTGTTGTTGGCAAGGAAGTGAACAGGGACCAATGCGTTTACCC
>NW_024634354.1:0-370 GCF_008729295.1 Plectropomus leopardus
TTTTATTTATGTCTGTTTAATCTTCATTTTGGCGAAAAAAGAACAAATCAAAACCTGAGAGATTTCATCTTTCACATGTTAGGTAATGACCAGCGGCGCTGTTTGGCTTCCTCATCTGATGCCTCAGCCCGAATGTAGCCCCAGATATAAATAGAATATATATATGTGTATAAATATTTTTTAAAAAGCCTCACATCTAATAATCTGTCATTCTAGACTTGTAAATGAGGTGCCTGATTGCATAAAAAAAAGAAGTTGTAAAAAAAAATCTCTCATGTCAGGATCCCTCTGGACGACCAACTGAAGTCTGGGCTAAGCTCCTAATGTCCTCAAATCCTAGAAACACCTCTGGTAAGGACTATGAATTTAC
>NW_024634355.1:0-299 GCF_008729295.1 Plectropomus leopardus
CGGTAATTGCTGCACTCCAACTTGTCTTTTCCATCTTTTGGTAACACAGAAATAATGGCATATCTCCAGGAGGCCAGAATTTCTTTCTTCTTCAACAACCAATTAAAAGTTCTCAATAGTACTGGAGCCAGTGATTCTTTCATAGTCCTGTACCACTCAGAGGTGAAGCCATCTGCGCCCAGCGATTTTCCTGTTTTCAATTTACTTATTGCTGCATTTAATTCTCCTATTCCTATTTCAGACAATAGTTTGTCATTTTGTTCGTTGGTAACGGTAGGTAAATTAAGAGTGGCTAAAAA
>NW_024634356.1:0-709 GCF_008729295.1 Plectropomus leopardus
TCATTTTGTTCGTTGGTAACGGTAGGTAAATTAAGAGTGGCTAAAAATAATTCAATCTGAAGGTCATTATTCATTTTTGGTTGGGAGTACAACGATTTATAAAACATTTCAAAACTTTGCTGAATTCTCTCTGTATGAGTCTCAATGTTCCCAGAGTAAGGATTTCTTATTTTATGTATTGAACTGTCTGCTTGTTGTTTGCGTAATCTGTAAGATAGGAGTTTGAGAGATTTTCCACCAGCTTCATAGTAACGTTGTTTTGTAAATATCAGCATTTTCTGTATTTCTAACGTATTGATTTCATCTATTTCCTTTTTTATTTTGTTCATTTTTAATCTAGTTTCCTTATTTAGAGTCTCTACATGGTCTCTTTGTAATTCTTTTAATTTCTCTTCCAAATTAATGAGCCTTTCTTTTCTGATTTTCTTTTCATACGACGAGATAGCTATTATTCTCCCTCGGAGTACCGCTTTCAATGCATCCCAGAGCACAGATGGCGTCACCTCCCCATTATCATTTAGCTCCAGATATGTTTTAATTTCTTTCCTAATTTTTTCTTTAATCTGTGGGTTATTTAGAAGGTTTGAATTCAGACGCCAAGGTAAAGATCTTGGTTTATTGTCTAAATTTATTGACATGTATATCGGGCTATGGTCAGATAGGGCAATCGGACCAATATCACATTGCTCTATTCTGTGAAAGTCCTTAC
>NW_024634357.1:0-783 GCF_008729295.1 Plectropomus leopardus
ATCTATCTGGAAGTCAGAAAACAAATGAAATGTTTACCAGAAAACCTGTTTCAAACTGAGAGCATTTCCAGGCATTTGAAAGATGTGGATGATTAGCAGCAACAGAGGGTCTAATGAAAGATGCAATTGAATTTTAGTATGGGAAGTGATTGAGTAATTATGGAGTTCGAATTGTACTACTGACTAAAATTCAGGACATCACTGCCTCCGCTATGTTTACTCGGTCTAAAGTGCAGTATTGAAGGACCCCTTCAAAACAGCAATACTTGGGTTTTAACTAGGGGTGGGCGATACATAGAATATACTCAAGGTATCGTGGCTTTTTCTGTGTGCAATACCTTTAATGATGATATTGTGAACACTGGTCATAATTGTCCATCGTTTTTAAAAGCCATCAGCGTTTTAGTTCGCTTACTCTCACCTATGGCTCCTTCCCTCTCTCAGACACACATACACACACAAAGCAGGTGTTTTGTAGAGCTCCAGACCAAGACTAGTATTTTATTGAATTTTGCGACCGTGGAGCACCGCTGTGGTTTGCAAATACTATTACTATATGGAGAGGTGAGCTGTTACTTTGTTTCCAGCTTACACTGAATAAATCATCATGTTTACTGGCCCTGCAGTAACTCTCTAACTTCATGAGTGGTAATGGTGGTAGTGTGAACAGGTGAAGCTTCGTGTTTGTATTTTCATAGTTCTGATTGCAACTATTTAGTCACAGTTTGTGACCACGGAGCACCAGTGCGACTTGCAAATATTGGTAGTGAACTGGAGAGCTGT
>NW_024634358.1:0-844 GCF_008729295.1 Plectropomus leopardus
GGGCGTCTCTAGGATTTGAGGACATTGGGATCTTCAGAAGTTCTGTGGGGATCCTCCTTTTTAATAAACAAGCTTTATTTTGACACTCTGGCACCTTATTAACCCCTTTTTTTAAACTTAAATTATGAACTTTGATGTTAAAAATATTGGTAGTAGTTAGTAATCAAAACTGAGTAGAAACAGAAAACTTTTCAACTGCGATCATTAAGAATTTATTGACAAGAGTTGGAAAAATAGTCTGTATTTTTGTTAAAAGTGGCTGAATGTAACTCGGTACATTTAGTCAAGTATAAGTATGGACTGATTAGTAGATCCCGGGCTTTTTATCATTATTGTGGACTGTTTCTTTTTCCTCAAGGAAAAAGATTTGTAGCTTTGGGGAGGGCAGAAAACAAATCACCCCCTCCCTCTGATAAATAAATTAAATCAAAAATAATTAATCTAATATTTTATTTTTATTTTTTCAAACGCCCAGGCCTCCACTGTGGAGGAAAATGCAGGGGTTAGCTGTGGCTGCATCCTCCTGGGCGGAGGGGTGACGGAGAGAGCGGCGCAGCCACCAGAGAGCTTTTATCTCTGCTCACTTTGCAGCAAAGAGTGCCGTAAAAACGGCGAGCTGGGACTCCCGCCGCATCTCTCGCCACATAATGGCTGTAACATTTTAACTAAATTATCTTGCATCACAAATCTTTATATCTCACGTTCATGTAAACACCTGAAGAGAAGCACATTACAAACACGCTGCGTTTACATACGGATTTGTTCCAGGGCTATAATGGCTCCGGATTCCCGCAGCGGTAAACAACTGTGCCGCTCTCTGCCCCTGATACATTAAGACTTTTTT
>NW_024634359.1:0-844 GCF_008729295.1 Plectropomus leopardus
AAAAAAGTCTTAATGTATCAGGGGCAGAGAGCGGCACAGTTGTTTACCGCTGCGGGAATCCGGAGCCATTATAGCCCTGGAACAAATCCGTATGTAAACGCAGCGTGTTTGTAATGTGCTTCTCTTCAGGTGTTTACATGAACGTGAGATATAAAGATTTGTGATGCAAGATAATTTAGTTAAAATGTTACAGCCATTATGTGGCGAGAGATGCGGCGGGAGTCCCAGCTCGCCGTTTTTACGGCACTCTTTGCTGCAAAGTGAGCAGAGATAAAAGCTCTCTGGTGGCTGCGCCGCTCTCTCCGTCACCCCTCCGCCCAGGAGGATGCAGCCACAGCTAACCCCTGCATTTTCCTCCACAGTGGAGGCCTGGGCGTTTGAAAAAATAAAAATAAAATATTAGATTAATTATTTTTGATTTAATTTATTTATCAGAGGGAGGGGGTGATTTGTTTTCTGCCCTCCCCAAAGCTACAAATCTTTTTCCTTGAGGAAAAAGAAACAGTCCACAATAATGATAAAAAGCCCGGGATCTACTAATCAGTCCATACTTATACTTGACTAAATGTACCGAGTTACATTCAGCCACTTTTAACAAAAATACAGACTATTTTTCCAACTCTTGTCAATAAATTCTTAATGATCGCAGTTGAAAAGTTTTCTGTTTCTACTCAGTTTTGATTACTAACTACTACCAATATTTTTAACATCAAAGTTCATAATTTAAGTTTAAAAAAAGGGGTTAATAAGGTGCCAGAGTGTCAAAATAAAGCTTGTTTATTAAAAAGGAGGATCCCCACAGAACTTCTGAAGATCCCAATGTCCTCAAATCCTAGAGACGCCC
>NW_024634360.1:0-614 GCF_008729295.1 Plectropomus leopardus
TTATTTCTTGGTTCATTTTGGGACACTTTATTGATAAAACTCATTTTTTATTTTTTGTGACCCCCTCATTCCAAAATATTTTTTTCGTTGCCTGAGGGCAACATCGTGCAACAATGGTACAAAATCAAAGAGAAAACTCTGAACTCATTTGTTATAAAACAATACTCAGACAACAATACAACACCAAAAAATCTTTTAGAAAAGTCAACAAATAACTAAACAAAAAGCAAAAAACCCAACTGAAACATATTTACATGTTTCATTTGATACAGCCGTAGGTTTCATGTATCATCATTTCATGTATGCATTGTGCCACGTCAAATTCTCCATGTGATCAGATTTTATTCAGTGTGGAACTTTAAAAAACAGTTCTTGTCTGCTGTGAAGCAGAGGTGTGTGCTGCACTTTCTGCACATGACTTTGGGTGTTCCTGGGTGTTCCTGCATCTCCCCTTTTTGTCACACATGACTGGCCAGTGTGCGATACTGTCCAAGCGGACATCCTGGTTTGGGATGGGAGCTGTGTGGCCCTGCTTCTTTCTCTTCTCCTCATACTGTTGGGAAATCCCACCACTGATTCGCCCTCTCTTCCTGACATCTTTCTTGGATTTGCAC
>NW_024634361.1:0-2342 GCF_008729295.1 Plectropomus leopardus
GCCTTACTATAGCCTTGCTTTTTCGGTCATTTTTTCAACATGCCAAAATCTGCATTTTTGGGATGTTTTTGAAACATTCTTTACTATGGCGTGTCTCGGCAGGCTCTTTTAAGCAGGTTCCAATTGTTTTTAGCTGTTTCTGGGACGGGTCATTTTTTGACATTTTTGCCTTACTATAGCCTTGCTTTTTTCGGCCATTTTTTCAACATGCCAAAATTTGCAATTTTGGGCTGTTTTTGCAACATTCTTTACTATGGCGTGTCTCGGCACGTTCTTTAATGCGGTTTCCAACTGTTTTTAGCTGTTTTTGGGACGGGTCATTTTTTGACATTTTTGCCTTACTATAGCCTTGCTTTTTTGGTCATTTTTTCAACATGCCAAAATCTGCATTTTGGGGCTGTTTTTGCAACATTCTTTGCTATGGCGTGTCTCGGCACGCTTTTTAATGCAGGTTTCAACTGTTTTTAGCTGTTTTTGGGACGGGTCATTTTTTGACACTTTTGCCTTACTATAGCCTTGCTTTTTTGGTCATTTTTTCAACATGCCAAAATCTGCATTTTGGGGCTGTTTTTGCAATATTCTTTACTATGGTGTGTCTCAGCACATTCTTTAATGCGGTTTCCAGCTGTTTTTGGCTGTTTTTGGGACAGGTCATTTTTTGACAGTTTTGCCTTACTATAGCCTTGCTTTTTCGGTCACTTTTTCAACATGCCAAAATCTGCATTTTTGGGCTGTTTTTGCAATATTCTTTACTATGGTGTATGGCGTGTTGATAGTTTTTTTGACATGCTCATTCATGGTGTTTTGTGGGATTTTTTCAACATTCATTGCTATAGCATGTCTCGCCATGCTATTTTATGCTGTTTTCAGCTGTATGTTGGACATGTCAAAATTTGACCTTTTTTGCAACTGTTTTTCAAAATCACCAAACACCAAAATATAGCATGGTGAAAAATGTTACACTTTGACATTTTTCACCATTCATTTAGTAAGGCATGTTTGTTTTTTGAGGGTTTTTTTTTGTCCTGCTATATCATGATATCTTGGGCTGTTTTTGCAACATTCTACGCATTTGTGTCTGGTCACACTACAATATGTTGTTTTTACTTATTGTTTTGACATGTAAAATTTGACATTTTTCAGCATATAGTTTGGCCATTTTGACTTGCTAAATTATGACGACAAATTTTGACATGTCAAGACTAAAAATGACATATAGCTTGAAGACACACGTCGTAATATACAATGTTGAAATAAAGGCCAAAAAGTTTTAATTTGGCATGTCAAAAAAATGGATGTAAACGTCAACTATATGTTGGGAGACCAGCCGAGAATGCAAACTCGCACCCAACCAGGCTGCTGCAGGGAGATGAACTCTTTCATGAAAATGCAAGGGGGCACACCCTGGTTCATGAATATGTTCAACATGTTTATGAATCATCATCATCATCACCAGCAGCAGCAGCAGCAGCAGCCGTTTGAACAACTGTTGATCGGAAACCACATGTGGAGGGGTGGAAATTCCCCAGCTGCAGGAGGAGGAAGCTTCTACCCAAACAATTCACATCTGGGCCAGTGAATGAGAAGAGACTAAAAGTGGACATAGTGGAGAGAGTGATGGCGCAACGGACCTCCAGATAAAAAAGAACAACAGATCACTGTGGGCTTTTTTTGCTCTTGACACTTTTGATCCATTATATGTGTGCTGTTTTTCCTTATGTCGCTTAGACTGTGTTAGACGGATTATGTGGCTACTTTCACATGGAATGAGGAATTTGTTTTGATTATGCTTTTGATATTTTTATGCTTCAATAAAGCCTGCCTGGAGCAGTTTTAACCTTTTTCTAATAACCCTGGGTGATTGCCTTTTTATTAATCTGAGAAACTGGTGAGTGGCTAAAAAAGACAAAACAACACAAAGAAGAAACAGGTTGTTGGACAACAGCTTGCTGGTTGTCTTCAGCACGCCATGAGTAACCAAAACCTGACAAAGAACCAAGAGCTATATTATTAGAGCTCATTTTTTCAACATGCCATATCAAGGGTTTTTGGCTGTTTTTGCAACATTTATTGCTATGACGTGTCTCTGCATGCTCTTTCATGTGATTTCCAAATGTTTTTAGCTGTTTTTGGGAAAGGTAATTTTTTGACATTTTTGCCTTACTATAGCCTTGCTTTTTCGGTCATTTTTTCAACATGCCAAAATCTCCATTTTTGGGCTACTTTTGCAACATTCTTTACTATGTCGTGTCTCGGCAGGCTCTTTAAAGCAGTTTCCAACTGTTTTTGGCTGTTTTTGGGATGGGTCATTTTTTGACATTTTTGCCTTACTATAGCCTTGC
>NW_024634362.1:0-658 GCF_008729295.1 Plectropomus leopardus
TTATTTCTTGGTTCATTTTGGGACACTTTATTGATAAAACTCATTTTCTATTTTTTGTGATCCCCTCATTCCAAAATATTTTTTCGTTGCCTGAGGGCCACATCGTGCAACAATGGTACAAAATCAAAGAGAAAACTCTGAACTCATTTGTTATAAAACAATACTCAGAGAACAATACAACACCAAAAAATCTTTTAGAAAAGTCAACAAATAACTAAACAAAAAGCAAAAAACCCAACTGAAACATATTTACATATTTCATTTGATACAGCCGTAGGGTTCATGTATCATCATTTCATGTATGCATTGTGCCACGTCACATTCTCCATGTGATCAGATTTTATTCAGTGTGGAACTTTAAAAAAGAGTTCTTGTCTGCTGTGAAGCAGAGGTGTGTGCTGCACTTTCTGCACATGACTTTGGGTGTTCCTGGGCAACCAGGAACCCTGCATCTCCCCTTTTTGTCACACATGACTGGCCAGTGTGCGGTACTGTCCAAGCGGACATCCTGGTTTGGGATGGGAGCTGCTTCTTTCTCTTCTCCTCATACTGTTGGGAAATCCCACCACTGATTCGCCCTCTCTTCCTGACATCTTTCTTGGATTTGCACAGACTGTGTGCAATTTGGGCCTTGAAAGCATAGAGGCGCATGTGGTCA
>NW_024634363.1:0-435 GCF_008729295.1 Plectropomus leopardus
ATTTCCAGTCCAGCCTGGTCTTACTGTTCTCTCCTGTGTTGTGTGTGTTGTTCAGATGCAGTGTGAGTTCCAGCAGCAGCTCGGCTCTGAGCCTCAGTCACTGAGAGAAGAACAGGAGGCTGACAGACTTCTGCAGGTTAGATTGTGACATTTTTTGTTTCATAAATTTCATTTGTCCCCAAACATTGGTGAGACTCTTAATCAAAACAAGAAACAACTTGCTGCACCAAACTCCATACTACAAACTGTACTTTGGAGCTTAATGATATTCAGTTCATGTTGTTGCTCATGGATGCAGGTATTTTCAGATGCAGATGAAAGCTTTGTGAGAAAATGCTGAGTAATGCTGAAAATGTTTCCCTGCATTGTGCTTCAGATCCAACAGCTTGAGGAGCAGCTGGAGAAAAGTAAGGAGGAGGTGAACCAGCTGAAGTC
>NW_024634364.1:0-657 GCF_008729295.1 Plectropomus leopardus
CCAGCTGAAGTCCGACCTTCAAGAAAATGTAGAGCTGGTGAGTTCTTTTCTTTTTTTTATATAAGCAGTGTTAATGCATAAATTGTAGCTTTGGTGAAAAACACAGTTTTCTGCACATTTCTCTGCTATGTTCTGTTTTTGTTTGTTTGTTTTGTCTGGGGGTTTTTTTCAACTCAGTTATAAAACTTAAGATATTCAATTTAATGTTTACAAGCGGTGATGACGCACAATTTATAGCTTTGGTCAAATACACTGATAATGTCAAAAAAAATTTGTATGTTTTTCTCCAAAAATCTGTATTTTTTGTATTGATTTATTAAAAAACTATTTTTATTTTTTTTATTTTTTCTTTTGTTCCACTCACAGTTATAATACTTAAGTGCTGTGCATGATGAAGAAAAATAGCAAATTCCCACATGTGAGAATCTGGAACCAGATGCATTTTTGAAATTTTTTCTTTAAAAAAAACTTTGATAATGAACTGATTCGCAAAGTAGTTGCTAATAAATGGATTTATGGACTAATCTGTGCAGCTGTAGTAATGACACAGCCCAAGAATCCCCTGGATGCTGATGGCAGACTGTTGACCCTGCTGTTATACGCTCCCAGTAGATCTTCACCTTTCCACTCACATGGTGTTTGTGTCTTTCAGATGAT
>NW_024634365.1:0-527 GCF_008729295.1 Plectropomus leopardus
AGATCTTCACCTTTCCACTCACATGGTGTTTGTGTCTTTCAGATGATCGAGAACCAGGAGGAGCTGAGGGAGTCTCAGGAGAAGATCAGAGCTCTGAAAGATGAGCTCAACGTGCTGAGGAGTCAAAAGGCCGAGCTGGAGGGCAAAGCCAGCAGTGAGAGAGATGCAGAGATCGCCCTCCAGCTGCAAGAGCTCCAGAATCAGGCACGACTATAAATTAATACACACATCCAAGCTTCTTTAAATACAGACATTATTTTCATGTCAGTCTCAATATTTGAAATGACAATCATTCCTCCATTCTCTCCTCACAGCTCCAGAGGCTGACTGAGGAGCTGGAGAGTGTGCGAGCAGAGAGAGACAGTCTGCTGTGTGAGAGGACGTCCAGCTCTCAGACTCACAGTGAGGAGATGGAGAAGCTGCAGTGCAGAGTGACGTCTCTCAGTGAGGACAGAGATCAGCTGCAGGAGACACTGGAGGGACTGAGACAAGAGAAGCAGCAGCTCAGAGCTGAACTGGAGGACAGG
>NW_024634366.1:0-934 GCF_008729295.1 Plectropomus leopardus
ACTGGTCAGATCATCAGATAGGATGAGTTCTGGACCAGCAGTGTTTGGGTCCAGAATCACAGGACTGTCAGAGACCATGTCCTCCATCTTGTCCCAGATGTTGAAGGACAGGTTGCCCAGGTGTCTGGCCTCGTCTATCAGAGCTCCTGAGAGCAGCTGTGGATCCTCCAGCAGGAGTCGCTGCTGGACTCTGTCCACTGCAGCCTTGTAGTTGAGCAGGAACGAGACGTCCTCCGCTCTCAGCTCGTCCTCTGTGTTTCTGACTGTGTCTGAAAGAGCTGCTATCTCTCTGCTCAGAGCCTCCAGCTTCTCCTTCATCCTCCGACTCTTCTGCTGCTCCTCCTCCCTCAGAGCGGAGATCCTGGCCTCCTCTTCCTCGTGTAGAAACTGGTGAAGCTTCCTAAACTGCTCCTTAATCTTCGTCTCTGTGTGTTGAGCCTGGATCTTAATGTGCTCTGCTGTTTGATCACAGTTTCCTTTCACTTTTTCAAACAGCTTCAGTTTCTCCTGTAAGGGCTTCAAGGACTTCCGGAGCTCCTCTTTGTGCTCCTGTGCAGCTTCATCGCTGGGTCTGAAACTGTGGTTGTTGTGTGTTTTTGAAACTCTGCAGACGACACACACCGGCTGCTGATGGTCCAGACAGAAGAGTTTGAGTTTCTCAGAGTGCAGACTGCAGAGAGCCTCTGAAGCTCTACGATCTCTCTCCTGCAAGAAGGCCTCACATAGGTTTCTTAATATGAGGTTACAAGGTGGACGACCCTTCGATGACCTTCTCTTACAAACCGGACATTCATGATTTTGTTTCCCTCTCCACCAGTTCTGCAGACAGTCTCTACAGAAGCTGTGGCTGCATGAGAGGACGACAGGATCTTTAAAGACGTCCTGGCAGACCGGACAAGAGAATTCCTCCTCTGATATGGAAGCCATCGTGTTT
>NW_024634367.1:0-682 GCF_008729295.1 Plectropomus leopardus
TGAGTGGATCATTTTTAATCTCCCGAGACACCTCATCAATCATCATTGTATTAACAATGTTTGAGCATCTTTGTGATAACTGTCCTTTGTATGGAACAAGAGATGAAGCAGAAGCCTGAACTCTTCGCTTTTTCTTGGACGGAACTTCTAGCTTACCCATTTTTTTGAGACATAGTTTCTCATGTCGCCATAGTTCAGTTTTTATAAAGAAATCAAAACATATGTTGCATGGCAAGTATTCCGCTGGATCTGTATGTTCTGATGGCTGTCTGTATGTTGCTATCTCACCATGTCCCTTTTGCAATACTTCAATGTTATGATAGTAATTACCTTTCCTGCAGAGTCCCTCTAACATCTGGCGATGTTTTTTGGAGGTTGGTGGAAAGCATATTGCTTGGGCCACTTCTCTTTCATCACTGTGTTTCCGCTTTAGATGCCGCACCATTTTACTCTGTGGTTTTTTGCAGTATACACAGTAATGTCTTTTGTTCCACTTGCATTTTTCTCCCGTGATGCAAAATTTCACAGTGATTTGTGGCCCCTCCTCCTCCTCTTCTATCTCCTCCTCCTCATTGTCAGCGCTGTGTGCGTCTTTGTCATTGTCATCTGCTTTGCTGATTTTTTCATCTGATTCTGATTCTTGTGTTGTAGTTGTATCAGCTCTTCTGAGTTTACTCCGTTT
>NW_024634368.1:0-720 GCF_008729295.1 Plectropomus leopardus
TGAGTGGATCATTTTTAATCTCCCGAGACACCTCATCAATCATCATTCTATTAACAATGTTTGAGCACCTTTGTGATGCCTGCCCTTTGTATGGAACAAGAGATGAAGCAGAAGCCTGAACTCTTCGCTTTTTCTTGGACTGAACTTCTAGCTTACCCATTTTTTTGAGACATAGTTTCTCATGTCGCCATAGTTCAGTTTTTAGAAAGAATCCAAAACATATGTTGCATGGCAAGTATTCCTCTGGATCTGTATGTTCTGATGGCTGCCTGTAAGTTACTATCTCACCATGTCCCTTTTGCAATACTTCGATGTTATGATAGTAATTGCCTTTCCTGCGGAGTCCCTCTAACATCTGAAGACGTTTTTTGGAGGTTGGTGGAAAGCATATTGCTTGGGCCACTTCTTTTTCATCACTGTGTTGCCGCGTTAGATGCCGCGCCATTTTACTCTGTGGTTTTTTGCAGTATACACAGTAATGTCTCTTGTCCCACTTACGTTTTTCTCCCTTGACGCAATATTTCACAGTGATTTGTGGCCCCTCCTCCTCCTCTTCCTTCTCCTCCTCCTCATTGTCAGCATTGTAATCTGTGTCATAGTCATTTGCGTCTTTGTCATTGTCATCTGCTTTGCTGATTTTTTCTTCTGATTCTAATTCTTGTGTTGTAGTTGAATCAGCTCTTCTGAGTTTACTCCGTTTTTTCTCGAGAGGCAACTTTG
>NW_024634369.1:0-849 GCF_008729295.1 Plectropomus leopardus
TTCCCCCCGTCTTAATTTATTCATTTATTTTCATAATAACTTTTCAGTTTGGGAGTGTTTTTTTTATTTTATGTTTTGAGTGTTTTTTCTATTGTTTTCATTATTATTTGGGTTTTGAATGTTTTTCTCCTTTTTTAACAATTTAAATCTTGTCCTTTTTAGAATAATTTTGAGGTTTGTTGTTTTTTTTCTCTAAAAGAATTTGTGTTGTTTCGCTTTTTTTTCTTTAAATGTTTTGGGTGATTTTTGAGGAGTATGTGCTTTCCATACTCACAGGACCATGAGTTTGGAGGGCACGTTTTCTTTTCTACTTCTCTATTTGCAAATTCCAAAAGTTTTTTCGTGATCTCTGAATAAAATTTTAAAAATTATTGTAGCATCTAGGGCTGGGCGATAAAACCGTAACAATATCAATTGCGATATAACTTTTCCTCCATTTAAATATGACATGTAGTCATAAAAAGTCAATAGAACGCATTCCAGCCATGTCCGCTCCGCTCTCGTCCTCTGCCAGTGTCTCTGAATGTCCACTCCGTCCTCATTGTCCTTCAGGTGATCTCAGTCTCTTCTAGGACACCAAAATGTCTCGATCCGGTCCTAAATCTGTCATTTACATTTGACAATTCAAGTTGACAGAAGACGATAATTTGCCCAGATTTTTGTCTGAAATGTCATTTTTTAAATTCATCTGTGCTCTCCACATCTCAGCCTTTCAGACCCTCAGCTGATGAAAAACAAACAAAAAGAAGTTATCGGTTATCATATCTTAAAGGCCACGAGAAGCTGGAAGTTATCGGTTATCTGTTGAAATAATCACTATCGTGATCACTGGTTATGATATCTTCATAT
>NW_024634371.1:0-396 GCF_008729295.1 Plectropomus leopardus
AAAGACATTTTAATGCCAATTCAGGCCATTTTTCTTCGATTAATGAATTCAATGCCTTTTAAGACTTTTTAAGGATCAGTGGGAACCCCGTGCAAACAAGACTGTAAATGTAAATGTGTGTATTTGATGCATTTTCTCACTGGAGGGTGGCGCAGTTGGGGGGTCGAGGGGGCTCCTCAGTGGTGGTGACAGCTTGGTACTGGTCTGACCTGTGGAGGGACTGCTACGAAGACTCCAGCGCTGTGGTGAACTGTGTAGACTTCCGGGTGCTGTGGACAATCAAAAGTGGGTAAACTCTCAAATACTGACTCTGTTTGCTCATATAATGTAAATAAATACAACGTTAACCCATTCTGTCTGATGTCAGCATACATCCAGGCAGTCAGGGGGCTCCTG
>NW_024634372.1:0-2947 GCF_008729295.1 Plectropomus leopardus
AGAGTACACGCTAACATCTCTGTGTGAGGAATACTGCAGTATCATGTAGTACTCTGACAGCGGAGTACACACTAACACCTCTGTGTGAAATATAAGGCAGTATCATGTAGTACTCTGACAGCGGAGTACACACGAACACCTCTGTGTGAAGTATACTGCAGTATCATGTAGTACTCTGACAGCGGAGTACACACTAACACCTCTATGTGAAGTATACTGCAGTATCATGCAGTACTCTGACAGCGAAGTATACACTAACACCTCTGTGTGAAGTATACTGCAGTATCATGTAGTACTCTGACAGCGGAGTATACACTAACACGTCTGTGTGAAGTATATTGCAGTATCATGAAGTACTCTAACAGCGGAGTACACACTAACACCTCTGTGTGAAGTATACTGCAGTATTATGTAGTACTGTAACAGTGGAGTCTAATGCAGTATGATGTGGTACTGTAACAGTGGAGTACAATGCAGTGCCATGTAGTACCGTACCAGTGGAGTATAATGCGGTATCATGTACTACTGTAACAGTGGAGTATAATAACAGTATCATGTCGTATTCTAACAGTGTAGCATACTGCAGTATCATTTAATACTGTAAAATTGAAGTATACTGCAGTATTATGTAGTACTGTAACATTGGGGTACAATGCAGTATCATGTAGTAATGTGACAGTGGAGTATAATGCAGTATCATGTAGTACTGTAACAGTGTATTATAATGTAGTATTATGTAGTGCTGTAACAGTGGAGTATATCGTAGTATCATGTAGTACTGTGAAAGTGGAGTAGAATGGAGTATCATGTAGTACTGGGACAGTGGAATGCAGTATCATTTAATACTGTAAAAGTGGAAGACAATGCAGTATCATGTAGTACTTTAACAGTGGAGTACACACTAACATCTCTGTGTGAAGTATAATGCAGCATCACTTAGTACTGTAACAGTGGAGTATTATACAGTATCATGTGGTACTGTAACAGTGGAGTATAATGCAATATCATGTCGTACTGTAACAGTGTAGTATATTGCAGTATCATGTAGTACTGTAACAGTGGAGTATAATGCAGTATCGTGTAGTACTGTGACAGTGGAGTATAATGCAGTATCATGTAGTACTATAACAGTGAAATATAATGTAGTATCATGTTGTACTGTAACAGTGTATTATAATGTTGTACTGTAACAGTGTATTATAATGTTGTATCAAGTAGTACTTTAACAGTGTATTAGAATGGAGTATCATGTAGTTCTCTCACAGTAGAGTGCAATGTAGCATCATCTAGTACTGTAACAGTGGAGCATGATGCAGTATCATGTAGTGCTGCAACAGGGTATTATAATGCAGTGTCATGTAGTACTGTAACAGTGGAGCATAATGCAGTATCATGTAGTACTGTAACAGTGTAGTATAATGCAGCATCATGTAGTACTGTAACAGTGTAGTATAAGGCAGTGTCATGTAGTACTGTAACAGTGGAGCATAATGCAGTATCATGTAGGGCTGTAACAGTGTAGTATAATGCAGTATCATGTAGTACTGTAACATTGTAGTATAATGCAGTATCATGTAGGGCTGTTACAGTGTAATATAATGCAGTATCATGTAGTGCTGTAACTACTGTAAGTACTGTAAGATAGAGTATAGAGTTATATAGTACAGTATTAGCTGATAAGTGGAGTTTGAAAAGTGTTTGTGTGGTAAAACTCAAAGTATACTGGAGGTACTGTTAGAGCTCCATTAGGACATTCAACTGGACGACTGTCCTGGTCCCAGTATACAAACACTGGGAGACAGTAACTAACATTTTTTAACATCATGTCAACAGATTGACTAACATTTTTGTTTTATTCTAACATCATGTCAGTGTTCTACTGCGATAACGTGCTGACTAAAACAGTAATTCCACTTTTTTAAACATCATGTCACTGCAGACAAAAACAATAATTTGACTTTTTCTAATATCACATAAACATACTGACACAATAATTCCACTTTTTCTAACGTCATGGTAACGTAGTGACTCAGGGCGTAATGTATATCAAAATAGTGTTTATGTTAACGATTTACTGTTTTCATATTGATATCGTGTGTAAACGTGTGTGTAAACGTGTGTGTAAACGTGTATAAACGTGTGTGTAAACGTGTGTAAACGTGTGTGTAAACGTGTGTGTAAACGTGTGTAAACGTGTGTGTAAACGCGTGTGTAAACGTGTGTGTAAACGTGTGTGTAAACGTGTGTGTAAACGTGTGTAAACGTGTGTAAACGTGTGTATAAACATGTGTAAACATGTGTGTGTAAACGTGTGTAAACGTATGTAAACGTATGTAAACGTGTGTGTAAATGTGTGTAAACGTGTGTGTAAACGTGTGTGTAAACGTGTGTAAACGTGTGTGTAAACATGTGTAAACATGTGTGTGTAAACGTGTGTAAACGTATGTAAACGTATGTGTAAATGTGTGTAAACGTGTGTGTAAACGTGTGTAAATGTATGTAAACGTGTGTGTAAACGTGTGTGTAAACGTGTGTGTAAACGTGTAAACGTATGTAAACGTGTGTGTAAACGTGTAAACGTATGTAAACGTGTGTGTAAACGTGTGTGTAAACATGTGTGTAAACATGTGTAAACGTATGTAAACGTGTGTGTAAACGTGTGTGTAAACATGTGTAAATGTATGTAAACGTGTGTGTAAACGTGTGTGTAAACGTGTAAACGTATGTAAACGTGTGTGTAAACTTGTAAACGTATGTAAACGTGTGTAAACGTGTGTAAACGTATGTGTGTAAACGTGTGTGTAAACGTGTGTAAACGTGTGTAAACGTGTGTGTAAACGTGTGTGTAAACGTGTGTAAACGTGTGTAAACGTATGTGTGTAAACGTGTGTGTAAACGTATGTAAACGTGTGTGTGTAAACGTGTGTAAATGTGTGTGTAAACGTGT
>NW_024634373.1:0-5469 GCF_008729295.1 Plectropomus leopardus
CTTGTTTGTCTTTTATTTTATTTTATTTGTTTTGCTTATTTTCAGGTATTTTTTTTGTAACTTCTTTATTTTTTTTTATTTTTTTGGCCAGTGTTTGTGCTTGCTCAGGTTTCTCCTGTTTTTTTGTTTTTTGTTTTTTTTTCAGAATAAATGGCGTTCATGTCCCGGTTCTCCCGGTCCCGGAGCAGCTCCAGGTCTCCGAACCGAAAGGACTCTGAGCGCGTGTCACCAACCCTGACTGTGTCCGAGCTGGAGAGGCTGCTGTGCACCGGAAAAACAGCCTGCAACCACGCAGACGAAGTGTGGCCACGACTCTATATCGGAGACCAGTGAGTCAACTCTAATGTTTTATTATAATAAGCAGTGGCTGAAAAAGGACAAAAAATATTCTAATCAAAGTTTTCTGCAAAGTAATGTACACAAGAATTTAATATTTTATACCAAAATAAACTTAAAGTAATAAAACTATAAAGTACTCATCATGCAATTTCAGAATAATAAATATTTTATGACTGCATTATTGTTGCATAATGCATCACTAATGTAGCTGCTGGTAATGATGGAGCTAATTTTAGCTACTTTATATACTTCCAGGTTGCTTCATATGTAATAATACATAATTTATAAGTTGATTGTTGAAGCGTATCTCGTGTTAAAGGAACAGTGTAAGATTTGGGGGGATTTAATGATTTTTACAAGTGAGAATTACAGATTACAACCAACTGAAACGTCTCCTGGTTAGAATTTTTGTCAGTTTTCATTGTTCGGGAGGTTTTTACCAGGAGCCGAATTATCCACAGAGGTCTCTTCCTCTCCAAAACAAACAGACCGGAGGATTTAACCCAATAAAAACACTTAATTAAGCAGTTTCTTCTTAAAAATTTGTGTTTTTTAAATGCTGTTTGGTATGACAGGAGCTGGAGTCGAGTTGTCACTAATGTTTTAGCTTGTTTCTCTGATAACTTAAGATCCAGACATTCGGGAGGTTTTGGGAGCTGAGTTACAATCTTCTGCTGCGCAGGAGTCAGCAACAAAACCTGTTTTTGCCTCCTTAAAAAAAAAAAAAAAAAAAAAAAAAAAAGTGTATGCTACACAACATGCCTTTGGGGGGCATGCTTTCTTTAAAAAATCTTTTTTCTTAAATGGCAATAATATTTCTTTGAAACATTTTGGTGATTTTTCCAATTTTAAAAAATATTTTTCTGAAATAGATTTTTTTTTTTTTTTTTAACATTTTGGGGTTATTTTCCTTTGCTTTTAGCTGTCAAGTAAATGTATTGGAGTAGAAGTATGAATCTGCATGACATGGAAACACTAAAGTAAAGTACAAGTACCTGAAAACTGTGCCAAAGTTCAGTGCTTTGTCACTCTCCACCGATGACAATGAAGGTGTGTACCTTTGTTATAAAGACCTACACATGCTTATGATTAACCCTTTAAAGCTTTTTTAAAAGGCTTTTTTTGTGCTGCATTCAGACACATTTCATAAGTATTCAACCCTTTGAAAAGTGAACAGATTGGTTCAAGTTCTTTGGAAAACATGAGGAAAAAAGCTCAATGACCCATTTGGCAAAAACTGTACCACAAATTGCAAGAAACTAATAAAAGGTGACAAGGAAATGACATAAAATAGATTATAAAAAAATATGGGAGGATTGAAAGATTTTTATTTATAATTTTACAATTTTTATCTTTAAAATTCTGATATATATTATATGTGTTATATGTTATATTTTTCAACACTTTTTTAAGTTGTTTTCCTTTTTTTAATAAACCTTTTTTGCTTATTTTCAGGTAATTTACTTGTTTTTTTAACTTAAAAATTGTTTTTATAAAGAGGTGAGAATTATTAAAAAATTTACAGAAAACTATTTTTACAATTATAAATATGATTTACAATAATATCTTTATATTTAAAATCATGCTGAAGAAAATATATTAAAATTATTTTTTAGGTAATTTTCTTGTATTTTTTCTGATTTCTATGTGAGTTTTTGGGCCATGTCTTTACAAGTTCTCCCGATGTTTTTGAAAGAAATCAAACCAATTTGCTTCAAGTTTCAAAGATTTAATGCATAACTCGCGATTATTTAATGCATGAATTAATGCAGGCGTGCATTAAAAAAACCACCCTGTGCACGTGCATCATTCTGCAGTCAAGTTTAAACAGGCCGGAGTAAAAAGTGCTGCACAGAACAGACAGTCAGTCGCTTAAAGGTTCTGGTGAGTTTGTGAGCGGGCAGGTTCAGACAGGCAGAAGAAATGCTGGGACAAATGCTGACTAGACAACCTGGCAGAGAAGTGAATGAGCTGCGAGCTTTAAACTGGGCTAAAATGTGAAGCAGGTGAGTGAGTGGGCGGGCGAGGCCGCGTGGCGGAAACAGCGGGAAAAATCAGGAGGGCGTGGCAGTTTACTCAAGTACTGTAGTTTTCAGTTTTACCTTTATGCTTATATTCCACTACACCTAAGGTGGAAGTATTGTACTTTTTACTGCACTTTATTTATTTATTTAAATGAGAGGTCGCTTCCTTAGAGACTGTTTGGTGCATTTTACAACCTTTTCATTCCTCATTTTTTGATAATTGTGTGTGTGTTGATGCATGTGTCCTAAATGTAGTCCAGATTGTGTATTTGAGTGTAATCAGTGAATTTGCAGCTCAGCTCCTACAATAAGTCTAAAATACACTGTGGAAACTAAATAGTTACATTCAGACTGTTCAGGTCCAAAAATGCTCCATTGAAACCCATTCAAACTGACATTTTTGATCCCACAGCCATCAGAGCAGAAAAACAGGACTTGTATTATTTCTGGGTGTCATTCTGGGCTTTTGACTCTGAATTTGTCATTTTGACTATTTCCCACCTGATGAGGTCATTTTGACCATATTTGGCATATGGAGGAAATACATGCTATTTCCACTAGGTGACCTGTCACAGTCAATGTAGCTGCTGATCACTGACATAGACTTTAATAATTAAAAAAAAAACTACTTTGCATGTAGTAAATTGAAAATAATAATTTTTTTTTCACTTACAAACATAGTGGCATCATGACAAAAACCTGGCATTTAAAGGGTTAAAATTCAGAACATTCATGAATTTTGAAAGCACAATATCAAATAAACATATAGCTTTTTTTATAGCCAGATTTTAAAAAGCCCATTCTGTGTGCAGAGCGGTATAAGTGTGAATACTTGAACTGCATGAAAAATAATAATAATAATAATGATTAATGTTGCTGGTATTTATTGACATATCCCAGGCTGTGATAATCAGACAGAAATAATCTATGAGTATATAGTAAATTGTAATTATTTTTTTTTCATCTAAAAATATAGAGGCATCATGGCAAAACCTGGCATTAAAATGGTTTAATCTGAATATTAATGAATATTTGATATTTATGATTAGGACTGATGCTGGTTAAAAAATGTAATCAATGAAAGTAGAAAATAATATTTATGTATAATATTCTTTAAAGCTTGACTTTGAAAAGCACATTTTGTCTGGAGAGCGATACACGTGTGTATTATTACACCCGGTCCTAACGGTTAAATATATTACAATATTATAATTAAATAAGGAAAAAGATCCAGTCGGCTTATACAGATAATCTAATCGCATCACCTAGAAAACTCAATTTTTTTCATTGACTTCATTGAAATATTTGACAGAAAAGATTTCATCCTGAAATATGTTGACGTTAAAGTCTGCATGCGTCCTGTCGGCGTCCTCAGGGTCGTGTGGAGGTGGAGATCGGTAAAGAGGGGCTGAAGTTTGAGAACGGAGCCTTCACATATTACGGCGTTTCTGCTCTGACGCTGCCCTCCTCAGGTGAGAACGAGAATCACAGACATGTTTCCTTCACGTCCACCAAAAACGGATTTTACATGAAGTTTTACTTGTGACTTCAGACAGAAGAAACATCAAGAAACACAGAAAGTTGTCAGTGAGATTTAACTGTCAGTAATATTGTTGATTTACGAGAGTTTTAGGGCCACATTGAAGTTTTTTTTTTGATACCTTGAGAATTAAGAAAAAAAAGTTTTATTATTTTTAGATAAAAGTTGTAATTTCATTAAAATTAAGCCGTAGTATTACAATAAAAGGAGTTGTAATTTTATTCGAATAAATTTGCGTTATTATAAGCATAAAGTCATAGTTTTTCCAGAAAAAAATCGTCATTTTATGAGAATAAACTCGTAATATTACAAGAATACTGTCATAGTTTTACTGGGAAAAAAGTTGTTATTTTGTGTGAGTAAACCCACAATATTACAAGAATAAAGTCATAGTTTTTCCAGAAAAAAGTCAGAATTTTATGAGAATAAATTTGCAATAATTCAATAAAGTTGTAGCTTTACCAGCAAAAAGTAGTAATATTGTGAGAATAAACATATAATATTATGAGAATAACGTTGTAGTTTTAGGAGAAAAAAAGTCTCAATTTTGAGAATAAACTCGTAATATTCTGAGAAAAAAGTTATTTTTTGAGAAAGGGGATTATATATTACCTAAATAAACCAGCAAACTATAAAACAGGCCAGAGCACAGGCAGTCTCCGTGGTAACCACTGTCCCCGGCAGCATGACAGTACCTGCTGACTGTGTGATGTTATTAAAGTAGTTCCTTATGATCATCTCATTAATTGTTTTGGCACTTTTCACAGTTATATAGGTCAATGCCATTTACAATATTAAAGAAATAATTAAATATGTTATTGTGAGGTTTGATCGTTTATTGTGCAGTTACACGCATACAGTTATTTTAAAAAACGATGATGCAGCTTTGTTTACGTAATTGAGGTTCATGTGAGTCGACACATGGCTATAAAAAGAGGACAGCATCATGAGTGGAGGTGGCAGGATTGCATTTATTGTGCTGACTGTATTTATTGTGCTGACTGTATTTATGTGTGTGTGTGTGTTTTTGTGTGTGTGTGTGTGTGTGTGTGTGTGTGTGTGTGTGCGTGTTTGTGTGCAGTGCACCAGTCTCCAGTGTCGACCCAGCGTCACTCTCCCAGGGATCCCTTTGAGTCAGCAGACGCCACAAGCCCGTCCAGTTATTGTCCCGACTACACCGTCCGAGCGCTCACCGACCTGCAGCTCATACGGGTATGTGTGTGTGCGTGTGTATGTGTGTGTGTATATATATATCTCACAACCTTAAAATTATTAGGTTTAGCAGCATTCTGAGCAGTTTTCAAAATAGCAAAAATCCAAGAAACCTTTTTGTTTTCTAAATAAAAAGTAAAAAAATGCAGATAATTTTACAGAGACAACTCACATAACATCGATAAGTTGTCACCGAATAACAATAAACAAATTAATTTTGACAAAAATGTCAGACAGAACCTCATAATTCTAAGGTGACTGTCTATTTATCGAAGATGTCAAATATACAAACAATGTCAAAAGACAGAAAAGAACGCATTTTTAAAAAGTAAACATTAAAAAACATTAAAAATG
>NW_024634374.1:0-379 GCF_008729295.1 Plectropomus leopardus
CTCGGCTTTATGGGCACGGTGCTCGCTTTCTTTGGAATGGAGTGCACGCGCATCGGCGGGGACCACAGCAGTAAGGACCGGATGTTAATCACAGCGTCTGCTCTCCATCTGCTCGGCTGTGAGTGTCATTTGTTTGCATTCACGGAGCCGCAGCTGTTGTGAAAGCAGCTTCTCGGAACTCACTGGTTTGTCTTGTTCTGTTTTTCCCATGTGTCATCTGCTTTTTTCCTCATGCAGGCGCATCGGACGTGGCTGGTTATTGTTTATACATAAACACAGTGGTTGCGGCTTTTTTACACAGCCGTGCAGATCCATCTAAACTGAGGTAACATGTGACCTTTAAATGACCCTCATCAACAGACAATGTGAGATCATATCA
>NW_024634375.1:0-665 GCF_008729295.1 Plectropomus leopardus
CTCGGCTTTATGGGCACGGTGCTCGCTTTCTTTGGAATGGAGTGCACACGCATCGGCGGGGACCACAGCAGTAAGGACCGCCACGGGGGTGTCCGACTGCAAGGATTACCCCTCCATGCTGGCCCTGCCTGGTAGGATACTCTGAAAACCTCACAGTAAACATTCCTTTAACGTTTTATTAAGCTTTAAAACAGTTGAAATGATTTAGGGACAGTATGAAAAGGGTCAGGGTGAGGAGGGGGGCTGAATTTTTAAGAGGTTACAAAAAAAGGCAGCATTATCAGTATTTACTTTGGACCCTCCCCTTGACTTAGGAGATAAAAGCATTAGCCTCAGCTCCAATAACTCTAAATAATATAATATATAACGCATTAATGCCTTAAGCACAATGCAATTAAGGTCCGTACATGGGGCCTTTTTTCCATTTTTTTCCATTAGCAGATGCGTTTCCTGTCTTTAGGAGCTGGTACCAGGCCCTGTTTAAAGGCTGTATGATTATACTGGTATCATATCAAACTTGAAGACCTAAAGAATCCATGTCATGCTTGCTTCTCAGGAGCGGGGATAAATTATGCTCTACAAGCTCTGGTGATGGAAAAACAGCATGTCCATTTAACAGGGGTCCCTTGACCTCTGACCTCAAGACATCTGAATGCTTATGGGTT
>NW_024634376.1:0-441 GCF_008729295.1 Plectropomus leopardus
CATTCTGTCTGATGTCAGCATACATCCAGGCAGTCAGGGGGCTCCTGATGAGCGGCCTGTGCCTCGGCTTTATGGGCACGGTGCTCGCTTTCTTTGGAATGGAGTGCATGCGCATCGGCGGGGACCACAGCAGTAAGGACCGGATGTTAATCACAGCGTCTGCTCTCCATCTGCTCGGCTGTGAGTGTCATTTGTTTGCATTCACGGAGCCGCAGCTGTTGTGAAAGCAGCTTCTCGGAACTCACTGGTTTGTCTTGTTCTGTTTTTCCCATGTGTCATCTGCTTTTTTCCTCATGCAGGCGCATCAGACGTGGCTGGTTATTGTTTATACATAAACACAGTGGTTGCGGCTTTTTTACACAGCCGTGCAGATCCATCTAAACTGAGGTAACACGTGACCTTTAAATGACCCTCATCAACAGACAATGTGAGATCATATCA
>NW_024634377.1:0-267 GCF_008729295.1 Plectropomus leopardus
TGACAGCAAATTTATGTATCTCACATACTACAGCTCTTGTCAATAGTTTCAAGTCCAGTTTCTCTTTCTTGCCTGATTTTGATGTCACATCTAGATCTAAACCTATCTCTGTGCAGATAGGATAACTATTTACCTGTACTTTACTCTGATGATTTCTCTTTACTTTTACAACACTTGTAGTATGACTTAGCAGTGTGGCACTTTCCGCCTTTGATTGAAGTGCCAGCTTTCTTTTCTTAATAGTTTCCTTCCTTTCATATATCTGCA
>NW_024634378.1:0-491 GCF_008729295.1 Plectropomus leopardus
AGCCACTTCCATCATAGCCCCATCTGTCAAGTAATTCAAGTTCAGCTTCTGTTTTGGTTGGTCTTTGTTCACACACAGGGTCAAACCCATTTTCTTGCAAAGAGGGTACCTGTCCATTATCATTTCCTCTATTGCTGCAAAGGTAGAGAACTGATCTTTTGCAGGCTTTTGTGTTTGGCAGTTTCCAGTACTCATGGTATGAGGACGAGGATGATGAGTGTGATCAGGTCCAGTTTCATCCTGACAAAGCCTTTGTTCTCTCTCTTGATAGCATTTTTTGCAACATGTGGCTTTCTCAAGAGCAGCTTTTTGTATAGAATTCACGTCAGGGACTTTAAAAAGCTTTTTTCTCTGTTTTATGTATCCTTTTTGCCCAAGCATTGGATGCATTTTACTCCAAGTTTGCTGTGCAAATATACTGCGATACAGCTCATTATGAAAATTTAAATTAAAGTTGAACTCCAGAATCTCTGTTAT
This sequence comes from Plectropomus leopardus, assembly GCF_008729295.1. Classification (NCBI taxonomy): domain Eukaryota; kingdom Metazoa; phylum Chordata; class Actinopteri; order Perciformes; family Serranidae; genus Plectropomus; species Plectropomus leopardus. The sequence continues at coordinate 478 of NW_024634378.1, forward strand.
GAAAAACCTTTGAG
>NW_024634379.1:0-863 GCF_008729295.1 Plectropomus leopardus
TGCCAGCTTTCTTTTCTTAATAGTTTCCTTCCTTTCATATATCTGCACTGCAGATATCACAGATGCCATGTCTTGCTCTGTGAGGCTCTTTGGGCTGCATGGTTGTAAGCAAGGTGCTATATCAGCCGAGGTTGATTCAATCCGATTTGATTTCATACCCCGTTTACTTACAAGTGGAGGTTTTCTGCGAGAAACCAACTTAGCAACAAAAGGCTCACTGAACCAGGCATGTCTACCCACTTTCTGTGCATTTGCTCTGCCGAACAGCTGTGTCAAATCAATGATTTGCCCCTGCATGCTAACATCAAAGTTGTGTTCAAGGACTCCATTGATGATCTTGCTTTTTGTTGAACACAATTCTTTGACAAATTTAACCACTTCCATCATAGTCTCATATGTCAAGTAATTCAAGTTCAGCTTCTCTTTAGGTTTGTCTTTGTTCACACACAGGGTCAAACCCATTTTCTTGCAAAGAGGGTACCTGTCCATTATCATTTCCTCTATTGCTGCAAAGGTAGAGAACTGATCTTTTGCAGGCTTTTGTGTTTGGCAGTTTCCAGTAGTCATGGTATGAGGATGAGGATGATGAGTGTGATCAGGTCCAGTTTCATCCTGACAAAGCCTTTGTTCTCTCTCTTGGTAGCATTTTGGGCAAACTGTAGCTTTCTCAAGAGCAGCTTTTTGTATGGAATTCATGTCAGGGAGCTCAAAAACCCTTTTCCTTCGTTTTTGGCAGTCTTTTTGCTCAAGCATTTGATACACTTTAGCCCAGGTTTGCTGTGTAAATATACTGCGATACAGCTCATTATGGAAATCTAAATTAAAGTTGAACTCCAGAATCTCTGTTATGAAAAACCTTTGAG
>NW_024634380.1:0-278 GCF_008729295.1 Plectropomus leopardus
TGCCAGCTTTCTTTTCTTAATAGTTTCCTTCCTTTCATATATCTGCAATGCAGATATCACAGATGCCATGTCTTGCTCTGTGAGGCTCTTTGGGCTGCATGGTTGTATGCAAGGTGCTATATCAACTGAGGCTGATTTAATCTGATTTGATTTCATACCCCGTTTACTTACAAGTGGAGGTTTTCTGAAAGAACACGACTTAGCATCAAAAGGCTCACTGAACCAGGCATTTGTACCCTCTTTCTGTGCCATTGCTCTGCTGAACAGCTGTGTCATAT
>NW_024634381.1:0-864 GCF_008729295.1 Plectropomus leopardus
TAAATTAAAGTTGAACTCCAGAATCTCTGTTATGAAAAACCTTTGAGCTGATAGAAGTTCTGTGACAAACATGCAAATTTCAACCATGATGCCATTGGTCAGTAATTTGGGATCCAGTTTTTGTCTTACGCCAGATGCTACATTGAAATCAATTCCCAATTTCTTGCATCTGGAGTAAGAATAAAGCGGGCAATGTTCTACATGAGGTATTGAGAGGAGTTCCTGAATATGATTGGCCCGCAATTTCCACAGCAATAAATTGAGCTCCTTTTGGTTTTCAGGGAAGCTGCTGACATTCAGGTCTTTGACTGAAGCCTGGGAAGAACCAACACTACACACATGGAAATTCTGGATGTCTTGGCGATCCCGTTTGGTTCTACCACTTGTTGGTTTTACTTCTCGATAGTTCTTTATTTTATTAAAGCTTTTTACACAGATTGATATATTCTTTCGCTGCATTAAAAACGGAATTTGGTCAATCAAATTTTGAGCAAGGTCACAATCTTCACTTTGCATATCAAGATCTAAGTTGTGTCTGATGATGTCAAGACAGATCTGTTCAAATGTTCCACACAACTCTTCTGCAAAATTTGTCATTTCAGTCATTGCACCCTTGGTCAGTTTGTTGATATCAAGTTTTCTGTTTTGTTTACGTTGGTTAACATGGAGCTTCAGACCTATTTCCTTGCAGAAGGGATATGGATCCATAATGGCTGGTTCTTCAGTTTCCGCATGTGAGTCAGGATGGCATGTGGCAAGATCATTGTCCTCTGGTCGTGACATGCTGTCAATTTCAGGACTGACACTGTCCACACTCTGAACTTTCTGGTCCTTTGCAGTCAATAAAGATGGCAAACCAAAGAT
>NW_024634382.1:0-423 GCF_008729295.1 Plectropomus leopardus
GAATCAGAAGGCGCGTGAGGTCACGCGGCCTATATAAAACCCTGAGAACATTCTGGATCCTCACTTTGCACTTGGATTTTGACCAGAGCAAAACTGTGGAAAGCGAACTCTTTGAGCAGCAGAGATAATCTACTGAAAGCTGATCTTGTCGGAAAACAACACTCTTGGATCACTCAACTCCGTGTTAAACGAAGAGCCCGAAAAAAGCCCTCAGCAGACCATGGAGGCGGAGCACCTGCCTGAGATGGACCGCGCCGGCGCAGGTAAGACAACTTTTACATTTATTTTAGCTTTTTGTAGCTGTCAGTTCATCTCCTCAAAGTCTGAACACGTTATTTGTACATAAATTAACTTTTTGAGTTGAAACGGACAGTTTACACCATGTTCTTAGTCTGTTGGAAAACTGCAGATTTGGTGAAAACA
>NW_024634383.1:0-703 GCF_008729295.1 Plectropomus leopardus
GAAAATGTATGTTGCTGTAATTATATTTGAAAAATGCTCAATAAATAGATATTGAATAAAACAAAGCACAACTGAATGTTATCTGAAATCTTATTTATTTAGTTGAACAGTGCCTCAAGTACATTTCAGAATGCCATGGGTAGTCGGGTCAATTTCTGTAAAAAAGTATTGGTTTCTTTTTTGGGGTGCTTTGAGCACCGCAGCAGAGACATTAAAATTGAAGTCCAGAACCAAAGTATGGGGGAAGAAAGTGTCCAGCAACACATAGTCACTCATACACACACCCTGACTGTCTTGTAAAAGCTGAACTTGACCACTTGCACATTAAATAGAATAGTGCCACAAATGATTGGCTGTGTACCCAGACACTGAAGGTTTACATGGGCATAACTATTATTAACTAGAGCAGTTAAAAGTTCTTAGAAATTTTACCATCAATGAACAGGGAACTAACAGGTAAAACACCAGTTCTGCGCTTCATGTGAAGTGGACAACACATCAACAAATCTTTTAAAATACGAATGTTAGATAGAATATGAATGTTAGAGAAAGAGAGCAGGTTACGCAAATCCTCTACAATCTTTTGTGTTGCAGCTCGAGAAACATGCAACACTGTTTGCATACACAGAAAGAGAGAAGCCAATTTGTGTTCAAGTGTCTCACTATCCACATCCTCTACAATTTCTTCAACCTCATCTGGTCT
>NW_024634384.1:0-4894 GCF_008729295.1 Plectropomus leopardus
ACAAGGACCATAAACACATGTTTTTTTTAATTAAAATTTTCGAGCTATTATTTCATGTTTCATGCTTTACGGGGTTAAAAGTAAGTGATACTCAGGTAAAATTGAAAAAGAAGCTGTAAAACATCTAGAGGAACATGCAAAATTCTCCAAACTATTCAGATTGCACATGTGAAAAAAAAATACTGTGGCATGAGTAGAAAGGTTCAAGAGTTCAATAAAATCAAAAGCATTCGTTTTCTGAGAATAGATGATGAAGATATCACCAAATATCATCAACCATTACCTAACATTTTCTTATGAGGAACACATGATGTGAGATGAAACACATTAAGAGAAATACCAAGCTGGGAAACTAGCAGCAGTAAAACTGTGGTGATCTTTTTTTACTGTGGCAGCTGAATCTGTTTCCACTGCAGGCAACTAACCACCATTTACAGCTTCTGATTTTCTGGTTAAAACACCCAAGGCTGCTCAGGTTTTTCTTCCCAAATCATGAAGGTTTCCCGGCAGCTGGATCCTCTTTATGAAGAACTTTAAAACCATGTGACGGTAGGTTCAAGCTCGGGTCACTGTCCCTGTCAGGAGTAATGCTCTCTCTCTCTTTCTGTTGCAACTCTTCTGCTATTCACACTGACGAAGAGTCACATCTCTGTGTCTACTCTAAATATTTAGAAAACTTAAAATATAATGTTAGTTATGGAAGAAGAGACTGTCAAGTGTGAAAGAGTTATTTCGTCTTATTTCCGTTGTTTTGTCTTGTCGACACTGACCGTATGTATTGTTATCACCCTTTCTAAGAATGACCTGTTCACTAATAAAGGATATGCTGTACTATGGATGTTAATAAAAGGACAAAAAGTGATCACAAAAAAAGTGTGCAAGAGTTAACTCATTTCCCTTTGCTACCCAGGTAAAAGGGGCAATATTAGTGATCACTGAGCACTACGGAACAAATCTATAGTGGCCTCAGACTTTTGCATAGTACTGTTAAGTCTCAGTTAAATCTGTGTGGTGCTTATGGAAAGGTCACGGTAAGATTTCATTCATATAATCTGATTTAACTCCCAGTATGTTTGAGAAAATATTAAATCTCATACTGTTTTGTTTAAATTGACCATCAATAAATGAGAACAAAAATACTTTGTAACTATATTTGTAGACTAAAAAGTCTAAATAAATGTGCGTGTGTACTCGGTGCGTGGTGAATGGCGTATGTTGCTATGGTAAAATGTGCATACTGGATTTGGGGTTCAGCGGTCTCTGCAGCCTGCAGACAGACAGGCAGGTGAAGCTGCTTCCTGCCCTGAGCGGCTGTGTGTGTTAGCAGGATGTTAGCAGGGTGTGGGTAGCATGCTGCATGGATCCTGCAGCGCAACACTGACAGCAGGAAACCCAACCGACAGGTGATGATGCAGAAGCTGCACAGGCATCAGACCTACCACACAGACACACACACACACACACACACACACACACACACACAAAGAATGTCCGTCATGAATTATGGCTGAGGTCATGTTACTGACACCCTGCAGTCATTAGCCACGTGGCTACACACCACCGCTCAAACAAATAGGGACTGACAGGCGGAAACAGTGGGAACGCTCTTATCCGAAAGGAAAGAGCGGGAGCAGCGACTCTGTTGTTTCTGTTCTGGAGGCGTTCTCTCCGCAGTCCTGCCGACCTGTGATGACATCATCCTTCAAACTTAAGCTCATTAATGGATTATGAGACAATGGACCCCCCAGCACAAACATTAAAAGCTCCCCTCCTGTCCTAGTTCAAGCAAGACGCCCAAACAGAAAGAGATACCGATCGACAACAAACCACATGGCTGTGTTTACGAGTGATGTGATGTGGTAACAACGATGCCGCCGTGTCTCTCTGAGGATATTTAAAATCTCTTTGTGGTCATTTTGCATATCTTTGACGTAATTTAGTGTCTCTTTGTTCCCATTTTATTTCTCTTTTTATTTGTTTTGGGTCTCTCCATGGTCATTTTGTGACTCTTTGTGGTTGTGTCTGTCATTGGTCGTTTTGTCTCTGTGTTTTTTTTATGCTTCATTATGGTGGTTTTGTGTCTCTGTGGTCATTTTGTGACTTGTTGTGGTAATATAGCGTCTCTTTGTGTATGTTTTTTTTCTCTTTTTATTAGTTTTGTGTCTCTTTGAGTTTGTTTTCTGTCTCTTTATGGTCGTTTTTTGTGTCACTTTGTGTTTCCTTTGGTCGTTTTGTGTTTCTCTGTGATTGCGTAACATCTCTCCGTGGTCGTTATTCATTTGTATGTGTCCGTTTAGCGTGTCTTTGTGGTCCCTCTGCTTCTCTTTGTGGATGTTTTGTTTCTCTTTGTGGTCATGTAAAATCTTTTTCTGGTTATTTTGAGTCTCTCCGTGGTTATTTTGTTTCTTTGTGATTGTTTTGTACCAGTTTTGCATCTTGTTGTCGTCATTCTGCCTTTCTCTGTGGTTGTTGTCCGTCTCTTTGTGGTTGTATAGTATCTCTTTCTAATTGTCTTGCCTGTGGCATAATTTTGCCATCTTATCCTTAATCCCTTATGTATTAAATATTTGAAAGATGTTGTCCTGTTTCTTAAATACAAAACCATCTCTTTTTGTCATTTTTTAATGATTAAAAAACAAATGAATAAATAAAGAACATGCATGGGGACAAACTGTTCTACGTCTCTCCTCTCATTCTACAGCAGCTATAAAACCAGGACTTAGCGGAAAGCTGAAAAAAAACATCTTTCGCAAGGACTGGGTGAGGCCTGAGCCAAAAGTGAAAACACTTCTGTTCAGCTGCCATGTCGATGCATTCGGGCTTCGAGTTAGAGTCAGTTGTCAGCTGCTGCATTCCCTGAGGTGAGCAGAGGAACACAGCAAGAGTCCAGTTAATGGACAAGAGTATGTGTTTAATACACACTGATCCTCTCTTTATGGTTAATCCTCCATTAACCAGGCTTAACCTCTACACACACACACACACACACACACACACACACACACACACACACACACACACACACACACAACACACACACACACACACACACACACACACACACACACACACACACACCACAATCCCTTTCACATTCTCTACCTCTTCTGACTCATTCATTGAACTAATGCCACATTTCTGACGACCCCACAGTTTACTTCTAGTTGTCAGGGTCACAGAGGCCAAAGCCTTCAGGCCTTGCCGTCACCTTTGACCCTGCTGCAGACGTTAAAGTCTGCAGCAGGGTCTCTAACTTGTCTGTACCTTTAGGCCATGTTTTTGTCAAGCCGTGGTGGGGGGATATCCATCACCTCTTAATCTGTGCAGCACTCATGTCATCAGAGAGACTAAGTGTTCATGGAGACCAGTAATCCGGGTTCTAAAAGGGACAACAGCACCCTCAACATCCATCCACAAACACACACTTAAAACACAAGTGCTTCACAAAGTTCATGTTAAACATGATTCATGCTTTTTACTTTGAGCACATTTCTTGAATCACTTTCAAACACTTCAGGTATGCGATGAAATCAAGCAGAACAAAAGAAAATATTCTTGTGGTCAGATCAGGGTGATATGAAGATTAAAGGGCTACCAACACCAAGAATGATAACTGTAACTGTAACCATGGGAGCATCCACACCGCTAAACAATAACATTATGTAAATGGTGGCGCCAGTGTCCAACATGAACTTTTTGACTCACCAGCCCAGGTGGCAGGAAGATGAAAAAATCCACAAGCCAAGCATATTTTTTCCCAGACAAAATAGTAAATTGCCGTTTTTGTTTCATGTATGTATTTGTTTCATTATATTTCACTGAGATAATGGTGTATTATGTTGAATACAGACCTTACAGAAGAGGACAGAGCAAAATCTTATTTAAATTATTCAAATTTATATTAAACAGCTCATCACCACGGCCTCTGAATGTGAATAAGTTTAGTGATGCCTTGTATATATCTGAGGCTTTTATGTGATGGGGTAAGAATGGCAGAAGTGGAGCCAATGCGCCGACGTTGTTACTATGAGAGAAGTTTGCCGTCTTGGTCCAATTCATAAACAGAGCCTCTGTGTTAATATTTTCTAAACTGCATAAGTATGTGTGCAACTCTTGCTAACAGCAGATCAGCAGCAAGTGCTAGTTTAGCGGATCAGCTGATGCCTCATATGGTCACAAAACTAGAAGCGCTCGAGACGGTCAGGTTTCGTTGCATTGTTAGTGCGCGTGTGACACATACAGAGCGTACGAGCAGCTCAGGAGCAGCAGAGCTGTGCACCCCTAAATGTCACCAAAGTGTGGCAGGGACTCGCAGCATGGTTTAATATGTGACTATTTTGGTACAAACATTCAAATGCCACACCCAACGACTGTGAATCACCTGCCAAACAGATAATCTTGTATATCCTATATATTCGTTTACATGTCTGGAGGGGATCAAACAGCAGCGTTCAGCTCCGTTTAATAAACAAATGCACAATGTGATAAGGCCTGCAACTAATGATTCATTTGCAGATTATTTTTTCAATTAATGGATTGCTTTTTTTGGCTCTAAAATATCAGAAAATAGTGAAAAATGTCAAAATTTCTAAAAGTTTACTATGAGCAGCAAATCTTAAAAAATGGGAGGCTGGATCATTTGGGACATCTTTGGCATAGTTTTTTTTTTTTTTTAATGACTTAAATGAGTAATTGATTATCAAAACAGTCCCAGAATCATTTTCTATTAAACATGGAATCAAACAATCAACTAATCGTTTAAACTCCAGAGGTGATCGATCAGTCACTGTCACGTTCTTTTGCTGTCAGTTTAGCTATCAGTTGACAGGCTGTGGCTCGGAGAAGAGCTGGTTGTCCACTAATAGGAAGGCTGGTGGCTCTTCCAGTCAACATG
>NW_024634385.1:0-607 GCF_008729295.1 Plectropomus leopardus
GTCTCACTATCCACATCCTCTACAATTTCTTCAACCTCATCTGGTCTCACAATATTATAAGCTGATGTTCCTGCTTCACTATCAGATTGCTCACTTTAAATTATCTCATCTTCAGATACAGTTCTTGCAATTGTTCGAAAATCCTCACGTGTACAATTTTTATGGTTTCGACTTCTGTGAGAACTGAAGGTTGGGCGAAGGTTTGTTTTAAAAGGTACACCTTAGAAAGGGACATTGTACAGTTTCTCGGTTCTTTAAATGATGTCCAAGATGGTTCCAAAAAGTTTTTTCACTGCAAATCTCCTTAAAATCACACAATTCACATTGAAATGTTGAACTTTTGTGGATTTTCGCTATTGAGTGTGATCTTGAGAGGTGTGATCGTAATGCTCCAGGTGTTTTAAATACACATACACAGTCTGTGTGAATGCAAGGCCAATGTGCACCTTGTCCGTGATGAAGGCGAAAATGTTTCAGAAGAGTCTCTTGACTGGAGCTTGTGAATTTGCAAAATCTGCACTCCATAAAATCCACCCCTGAAACACAAGAGACACATAGGACACAATCAGTTTTGCTAAAAGCACTTTTGCAACAGTCGCTGTAATTT
>NW_024634386.1:0-644 GCF_008729295.1 Plectropomus leopardus
GTCTCACTATCCACATCCTCTACAATTTCTTCAACCTCATCTGGTCTGACAATATTATAAGCTGATGTTCCTGCTTCACTATCAGATTGCTCACTTTTAATTATCTCATCTTCAGAGACAGTTCTTGCAATTGTTCAAAAATCCTCATGTGTACAATTTTTATGGTTTCGACTTCTGTGAGAACTGAAGGTTGGGCGAAGGTTGGTTTTAAAGGTACGCCTTAGAAAGGGACATTGTACAGTTTCTCGGTTGTTTAAATGATGTCCAAGATGGTTCCAAAAAGTTTTTTCACTGCAAATCTCCTTAAAATCACACAATTCACATTGAAATGTTGAATCTTTGTGGATTTTCGCTATTGAGTGTGATCTTGAGAGGTGTGATCGTTATGCTCCAGGTGTTTTAAATACACATACACAGTCTGTGTGAATGCAAGGCCAATGTGCACTTTGTCCGTGATGAAGGCGAAAATGTTTCAGAAGAGTCTCTTGACTGGAGCTTGTGAATTTGCAAAATCTGCACTGCATGAAATCCATCCCTGAAACTCAAGAAACACATAGGACACAATCAGTTTTGCTAAAAGCACTTTTGCAACAGTCCCTGTAATTTGTAAACATAAAATAACAATACAGCTCTATTTCCCCAAT
>NW_024634387.1:0-205 GCF_008729295.1 Plectropomus leopardus
CGCCAGACACCTTTCAGCTCACTAACACAATATAAGCCGATAACGTAAAAGTAAAAAGTAACTTGATCAAAAAACAAAAATATAAAGAATCTAAAGCTTTTCTTTTTCAAGGCTTTCCGTACAATTTTCATTTATAAACTTTTGTTTCATTTAGAAAGTGAAGGTGATGAGGTAGTCGGGGTACGCCTGGTTATCGTGAAACACG
>NW_024634388.1:0-302 GCF_008729295.1 Plectropomus leopardus
GGAAACTTTGCAGCGTTGGGGTCTCTATCAGGTCATCTGTGTCCTTTGGACGTGTCTAAAACCACTGAGGCTGTGGTGTCTTCAGATTACTGAGAAATGTGGAGACAGCAGCAGTGAGACGTGACAGAGGACACGTCATGTGTGTTTGTATCTAAATCTATGATGGAGGGAGAGAGGAGCGTTCATAAATATCAGAAATATATTTGAAAAATACAGAGTGAGGTGGTGAAGACTTTAGTAAGAGCTTCTTGGATTTTCACGTGTGAATCATGAAAAATGATTTAAGAAACTGTTGCAAAGAC
>NW_024634389.1:0-750 GCF_008729295.1 Plectropomus leopardus
TTCACGTGTGAATCATGAAAAATGATTTAAGAAACTGTTGCAAAGACGGGTTCCTGGATTCCTCGTAAGAATCCAGGTGTTTTGGGACGTAATCAGTAAAATGCAAATAAAATGGGGACATTGTGTATCTGCCGCGTTTCAAGTGAGTGACGGTGTCTGACAGGGTGGTATTTTATCTCTGTTTTTCTGTAATATTTCTGTGGCTGAATTGTCAGCGCAGTTAAACAGATGTGATTTTGGATGGATGGGAGGTAGCTCTCTTGTCGGTCACCTGATGTATGCAAATGGTTTGGTCATTTCGTCTCCGTATGGTGCTGGACTCCGACAGTTATCGAGTCTGTTCACAGTATGGCATGGATTTTGACATCAAATATAACACAAATAAGAGTAATGTCATGGCTGTCAGCAGTAAGGAAGACAGAAAATCGGTATTCCCTGACTTCCTCCTGTCGGGTAAAGCTCTTAAGGTGTGTGATGGGTTAAAATACCTGGGCCGCTCCATCAGCGGTGATCTGTCAGGTGATATACTCAGACAGGGCGGTAAGGCAACGTGTTGGCTCGTACATTTGGTTTGTGTCTGCAGCCTGTGAAAAGCTCTCTGTTTGAAGCTCTCTGTACGCCTCTGTAAACTGCCCATCTGTGGCGTCTCTACAAAACAGGCAGCTGCAGACACGGACTGTGGCCTCTAATGAGAGCATGAGGCTGCTGCTGACACACGCTCAGAGCTTCATGGAGCCAAATGTTCGCCAG
>NW_024634390.1:0-307 GCF_008729295.1 Plectropomus leopardus
GTTGGTGTTTCTTCTTGTTCTGCTGTAACAAGAAATCTGATTTATGGATATTTATGTAGAGCAGGAAAACGGCGTTATTTTGGCTCCAGCCAGTCCTGAACTGAGCTCAGTGAGGGTTAAGTCTGTAATATGGAGCCACTGACGTTCATGTCTGTATGTAAATGGCTGATTCACCGTGGTGTGTTTTTATATATCTTCATTTTATTTTCTTTCCTTTTATTTTATGTTCTTACCTACAAACCTCTCTGTGAGCAGAGTCCTTAATAAAGTTTTGAATTGAACTGAAAAGTCTCCAGTTAATCTAAAT
>NW_024634391.1:0-233 GCF_008729295.1 Plectropomus leopardus
CAATGGGATAGCGGCTAGCTTTCTCCAGGTCTCTGCTGAGGTAGACACCGCGGCCGAGCATCCCGTCTGAAGACTGGTGAAAACCGTTGGCCAGAATCAACTGAGCGCTCCTGCTGGTGGTACCATGGTACATGACGTACTTTTTATTATCGATTGGTTCAGTAAGGCCCAGTCGACCTACCCCAGCAGGCACATCGAAGTCATCTTCAGCCCACTCGTACATGTTGGCGTCG
>NW_024634392.1:0-418 GCF_008729295.1 Plectropomus leopardus
TGTTAATAAAACAATGCAGAACGAAACGAGAAAATCAAGAAATGATTCAACAAAATATTCTAAGTTCTGGATGTGTTTACCATAGCTTAGCACAAAACCGTTAGCCCAGCTTAATCAAAAGTGAAATAAGACAAAGAGTCTACAACCACGCTAGCAGCTCTGAGTGGTGTGTAGATCTAAAACAGACTGTGTTGGTGATGAAGTTTTCTATCAGGAATATGTGCTTGCATAAATCTGACTGTCCAGCATAGTGCCTTTTCAATGGCATCACAGTGTGGTCCAGCAAAAACTGAGCAAAGTTAAACTTTTTGCATTTTCTTTTTGGTTTTTTTTAAATAGAGCCTCTGGGTGGCATCCCCATTGTGTCAGCAGACCGAGAACATTCAAATGATTTCAAATGAAGTCAGTTTTATGTATA
>NW_024634393.1:0-453 GCF_008729295.1 Plectropomus leopardus
GGATTCCATGTGAAGATGCTAAAAACTGTTAATAAAACAATGCAGAATGAAACGAGAAAATCAAGAAATGATTCAACAAAATAGTCTAAGTTCTGGATGTGTTTACCATAGCTTAGCACAAAACCGTTAGCCCAGCTTGATCAAAAGTGAAATAAGACAAAGAGCCTACAACCATGCTAGCAGCTCTGAGTGGTGTTTAGATCTAAAACAGACTGTGTTGGTGATGAAGTTTTCTATCAGGAATATGTGCTTGCATAAATCTGACTGTCCAGCATAGTGCCTTTTTCAATGGCATCACATTGTGGTCCAGCAAAAAGTGAGCAAGGTTAAACTTTTTGCATTTTCTTTTTGTTTTTTTTTTTTTTAAAAATAGAGCCTCTGGGGTGGCATCCCCATTGTGTCAGCGGACCGAGAACATTCAAATGATTTCAAATGAAGTCAGTTTTATGTATA
>NW_024634394.1:0-649 GCF_008729295.1 Plectropomus leopardus
TAGGTTTCCCTGTCCATGATTGTGTGGAGGATTTATGCAATCAGATTTATCATCAGAGTACATTTTAAGTACATATTTGAGGTACTTAACTTGAGTACTTTCTTAGCATGCCACTTTATATAGCGGTATAGTTCCATTATGTTAGAGAGAAGGCAGACATATCTTTGGCTGACATCTCCAACACTTAGCAGCTCACACCAAAACTATTTACAATGTTAAATAGCACTACATGCACAATATCCACTAGTATTTGTAGATTGTGGTTCTAATACTTTGATTAAAGGCATTTTCTAAGGAAGCCTATAGAATGCAGAACTAATTATTCCTTTGCAAAACTGTGTGTGTGTGTGTGTGTGTGTCTGTGTGTGTGTGTGTGTGTGTGTGCAAAGTTCATCCCTGACCTGTGTGTGTTCGCATATGCCTCTTAAGGTCGAAGGTATCATTGAATCCTTTGCCACAAAATCGACATGGATGGCGCTTCACCAGGCTGTGGCACTTGAGGTGTCGAGTCAGCATCCGCTGCAGAGGGAAGATCTTGTGGCACACTGAGCACACAAAGTCCCCTGAGCAGGGGGACACACGGGGACGAGGCTGAGAGAAACAGAAAAATACTCAGTGATATGACAATATGGAAAATACTGGTTACCAT
>NW_024634395.1:0-4787 GCF_008729295.1 Plectropomus leopardus
ATATCATAATTTCACAAACCCTCTTCATTTTGACCCACTCTTGAACCAATCTTCCTAATATTAAAGATTAAAAAATAAATACTCTATCTCAAGGTACTGCTTGATTTTGTCATACTTTAAGATAGTTTCTGAGAGCCAGATAGAGAGCCATTATGGAGTCAGGTCAGAGGGTACAGCGGGGCCAACCATTGACATTCTCACTGTCATGTACCCTGCAGGTCCTGTGTCAGCAGCTCTCCGTGTATCCACTGAAGCTGCTGCACGAGGTGTTTGCAGAAGTGGTTTGTCAAGCAGCACTTGGACCTCCAATTTCACAAGTTAAATGATACCTGTTTGATCCCTTTAGGGAGATTTTTTACTCTGTATGTGACCCACACTGGCAAATTAATGAGTTCCTCAGAAGATCACAAACTCTATGCTATCATATTTATTAAGAACAGGTTGCAAACATTTCTGTCCTCCTCAGGCCTCTATCAGGGCAAGTACTGCCCAAACCAGAAATCCACTTCATCCATGCGAACTTTGAGCACTGGATATTCTACCCACTACCTACTATTTAGTTCACTTCTAGACTATTTGTTTGAAGGACACTATTTTTATGCCTTACCTATCTTAATGAACATCTGTCATCGTCTTCATAGCAACATGCATTATTGTCTGCCTAAGCACTTTCCTTTTTTTCAAGTAATACCACTGTGTTGTTGGCCAACTTCATTCTCTTTTTTGTTCAGATTTTACACGCAGAGGTTTTAAAATGCAAATGCCCAGTTAGTCTTATCTAATATGAATTGCAACTATTCCTATTAGCAAAATATTTTTTAGGAACTCCACTGGGGCCAAGATAAGATGGACAGGTTCAGAATTTTTCAAGTCTCTCTTAAAACAATAGTCAGCTGCCCATATAAAAAAATAAAATTGTTTTGCTTGCTGTAATCTTTGCTCCTGTTGTAATACTCTTTCAGTGTAAGTGACTGGAGACAAAATCCACAATAAATATAAATTCAAAAGTCTGTCTTTTTGCTATCCACTCCCGCTGCAGCTCAACAAAAACACTGTCAGGAAAACACAAAGGAGGATTTTGCACTAAAAAGACTAACTTTGGAATATACCCACTGGAATATACCCACTATATAATGTGACTAACAGCTCTTTCTAAATGGATGAAATGCAAACAAGGGAACATCAAATTGTGTCATTTTTTCCCAATGAAGATGTCCTAACATGCTCCGTACAACAACAAACAGGCTAAGCGACATGCCACTTGTCTGAGAAACCTCTTTGCTCTATTTTTGCAAAGCTTCACGCACCGAAAACCTATTTCAGAGCAACAGCAAGTCGTTCCTTGGCTCAACAGGCTCCGTGAATGTTGATATTGCAGTCCTCATTGTTTGCTTGCACACTGTATGTCAGGAAGACCTGTTACTCAGATAAATTTTGGAATACACGTTATCCTTTTCAAAATCTGTTTTGAGCTTCATATGGAGTACTCAATAATTGTTTAAAGACTGACTGAAAAACTGAACCTGTAGTTTTACTTTCAAGAAAACATTTGTACATGCATCATCCAGGCCTTTGCACTATGACATAAAAACATACAAACATCTCACTGCCTCCTGAAAGAAGACTATCAGTAAATCTAAATTCCTGGGGCAGAATAGCTGCATATGGAGATAAGGTTGCAATATTATATCTAAGAAAATTAAAAGGTTGCCAACATTATCAAGGTTAAAAATCTAATCTACACAAGGACAATGGTGATAAAGGACATGCCATCTAAAGAGGAACTGCTTTGCAATGTTGTCAGTTAGAGGAAAGATCTGTCGCAAATACATATTTCAACTATTCATGAAATATACAAATGAAAGATAATTGCCATGTCCACTTGATAATTCCAATTGTTGGGGCACTTGTTGTGACCAGAGAAATTGGTTTGTTGTGCACTTTGCTTTCATGATTCACCATAAAACTTTGTATCCCTGTTTATGCCAGTGGAGGTGGATAGAAGATTACACTTTTTAGTACAATGCACTCAATACAAAGCTGTTGTACTGCATTGCATTAAATCAAGCTAGGTGTATCTAATAAACTATGTATGAGTAAAGATTAGCATTAAATGAAGACATGAACCGATGTCATAACTGTGTGCGCACAGGCCTGAATCTTTCAGGTGAATATCTAATGATGAAGCTGTGTTCATTCAAAAGTACATTATACACGCTCATGTATTGGCATATGCATGTGCAGCCATGCACCTGCATTGGATGACACAGTTAATTATGGAGTACAGCGATTATGGCACTAAGTATTGCTCTATTTAATCAAAGCAATTAAGAAAAAACTTAGATACATTACACTCATTTAGCTGATGCTTTTATCCAAAGCGACTTACAATAAAGCGATAGCTATAAAAACAAACACATGGATGCACCTTATAACACACTGAAACTGCTGTAATACACACACACACGCACACACACACACACACACACACACACACACGCTTGCTTTAATACTGCAGCTGATTATCTAGAACAGGGATACTCAGCTTGCTTTGCCCTGGGTTCACTTTTACTTAATGACAGGAGGCCAGGGGCCAATTAATAAGCCAACATTAATAATTAATATATGAATAATTAGCCCTAACCAGTGTTGGATGGGGTCTGGGAAATCCTCCCCTTGACTTTTTTTTTGGGATATATGCACTATATTTTGATGCTTCTTTAAAAATGCACTTTAACGCCTCATTTAAAATCAAAGTACAAAAAACCCCAAAACAAAACAAAAAACTGTCTGAGCCTCAATCAGTTTATTTTTGTTGTAAATTAAAAAACGGCACCGTAAGCTGAGTATCACTGGTCTACAGGCATGGCATTAGAGTGAGAGCTCTCTGTGTCTCTCACACTGTGGCTGTGTACAAAGAGAGAATGTTGTCCCAAAATGACTCAACTAATTTGACTAACTCAGACTGCGAGATGTATCTCATGACACAAGAACTGTGGTGTTGTTGTTGTTGTTGTTTTTTTTCCCATCATCTCTTACATTGTTGTTGTGCATCCCAGTGTCCAATAAAGTGAGTGCTGAATCGAAGAAATATCTAGCACAGTACAACCAAATGGACCTGCACACAAAGTAGCTCCCAGTATCCCAGGATTTTAAAGCCAACGGCTCTTCTGTTGACTTCTGATAATCAACAGAAAGTCACCATCTTAAATATTAACAATGCCTAAACAAATCATGCAACAACCCACACCTGTTGCAAAAATTATCCATCATTAAATAATGATAAAGAAATACATTATTGCTTGTATACATGTATAAAATATCTCCTACATGCAATAGTATCCCTTTTAACTTAAGTATGGTGTAAAAGTCACTAAATGCATAAAACAAACACAACTGATATGACACAACCACTGCAAATCAGTGGTCTGTTTTAAGGATAAACACAAAGTCAGGGGGTTAACAGTGAAACACACACACACATACACGCATATGTGATATGTGATATTCCACTTTCATCATGCTGTTGATAAAATGCATATTAATTAAATTATTTTAGGAGGGTTATCAGCTACAGGACTCGTCTGTCCTCATCTGCAGCCTCTGCTTCTTCCTGTGCCAGCAGTAATATTTGTCATAGACCAGCACAAATTCAGCTGGAAGGAATATGAGAAATGTTTTTGCTAAGTCAGTGTAACCACCGACTGCTGATTCAATGACGTAGCTGCAAACAGTGGTCAACGCTAGTTACTAATTAGAAACCTGCCCAGTCTGCCACAGGATCCGCTCTAACCACACCCAAATTTTACAGATACATTTTCCTCTTTCACCTGCCTGGTGCCCTTTCCATCTATCTTTATTGTTCCTCTACAGGACCCCTTATGTGATGTAGGTGGCCCAAAAATGAGTCAATGAGAATAAATAAATGTGATATTTCTTAGGTAGATGTTGGGGCAGTCATCCCAGTTAGTGATATTGGTTAATAAGTGGTCACAGAGGGGAAAAAAATAAAAATAAAATAAAATAAAGAGCAATGGAGAAAGAAATCAAGGGTGTGTGTTTGAGAAGTAGAGAGCGAATGGGTCAGCAACCTTCTTAATTCAGAGCACTTGCACAATGCATGGGCACACCAATACACACATACAGTATGCATTCACACACACACACACACACACACACACACACACACACACACACACACACACACTACTACCACTACTACTACTACCAGTTTTCAGTAATTTTTGCTTCACTGGATGCAAACGTTAACTTTGTGGTTCATTTCTTCTGCTGTCAAAGCTTTGCTTCTGTGCTGCTCTTCACTCCAAGCTTGTTCCTGTTTTGGCTTTGTCAGGCTGCTAATGTTGTATTACCATAGCTTGAATAATAATAGCAGTGAGGAAAAGGGGTTTATATTGTCAAGGAAATCTCAGAAGATCTCAGAAATTTACAGTAGAGGTTAGTGCGTGGAAGAGAATAGTGAAGAAAAATATCCAGTGAAGCATCCGGTTATCAAAATATAAATGTGTCAAGCCTTTTTGAGATATTAGGGTATATTTAATGGCATGTCCAGCTCTGCCCCACCTGTCCCCAGTATTTTAGCTGTTGGGCAAAAATATATTGCCGATAGTTCTGCAGCTGAAACTGAAAAAACATATTTAAAACTGTTCGGCTGGCGTAATATATCAACGACAAAAACAAAAAAAGGAGAATATTGTGGTAATTAACAAAGTATTTTATCAGAGAAGATGTCAGCTGAAGTTATCTAAGGCATTTCTTACTTCTCA
>NW_024634396.1:0-443 GCF_008729295.1 Plectropomus leopardus
GAATTGGCACAATTTTTAAAAGATATCAAATTAAAAGAGTTACCTGAATCTATGGCAAGAGAACTGGATGAGCCAATTAAGGACCTGGAAATACGTCAGGTAATCTCTATTCTGAAAAATAATAAAAGCCCTGGCCCAGATGGGTATATTAACGAATTTTACAAAGCCTTCGTAGAGATTATATCACCTTTATTACTACACGCTTACCACCATGCATTAAAATCTGGAACCATGGCCCCCTCTTGGAGAGAGGCTACTATAGTAGTGATACATAAAGATGGCAAAGATCCCATCAAAAGCCAATCATACAGACCAATCTCATTATTGAATACAGATCTACGAATCCTAACAGCTATTCTGGCAAGACGTGTTAACAAAATTACTACAGAAATGATCCATCCCGATCAGACCGGGTTTATAAAGGGAAGATACTATGGAGACAA
>NW_024634397.1:0-410 GCF_008729295.1 Plectropomus leopardus
TGAGATCTTTGTGTCTCTTTTTCCAAACAGATCACTCCCTGCTCATATGTGGTGTGCGAGCAGCTGTGGTAATTCTTGCTTTAATTGGGATCACTGTCTTTTTTGCCTGGAAGAAAAAGAAATACAAGATGGCTGAAGGCTCGGACGTCCAGAAAAAGATGGACCATCAAGAGAACTCTGTTATGATGGTTGAAATGAGAAGTTCTGCTTCTGAACTTTACAATAACTTGTGAAACCAACAATCTAATGTCATCTGACTCATTACAGTCAGTCACTTCACTAGTTGTCAACTTGGTGAAAGTCAGATCCTTTATATAGAATTAACTGTAACTGAGTGAAAAAGCCTCTAGAGGCCCACAGCTCTACAGCATAGTTTGTCCTAAAGCAACATATGATATGTGAATAATATT
>NW_024634398.1:0-787 GCF_008729295.1 Plectropomus leopardus
TACAGCATAGTTTGTCCTAAAGCAACATATGATATGTGAATAATATTCATATTGCCATAGTGCAACTAATTTTGATGCAACATAGAAATTATTCTGCAGTAGATTTCAACATCGTCACCATCCAGTGAAAAATTTGCAAATTTCCCTGTTGTGGTTTTTGTATTTTTCAGATAAATTGAAACACAAAAACACACTGAATTATCTGGAAAAAAACACATCATCAAAAAGCTGTAAAAAGTTTTGTTTTTTTTTTTTTTTCTACAAAAACGGTTTTCATATTGTACAGATACTTGTTGTATTAAAGCCCAAACTGTTTTATACACAAAAGATTGCTAAACTCTTACAGACTGAATTATATTGAATTGTGTAAATTATAAATTATATGTAAATTATAGCTTTGTAGTTTTCCTCATCTGATCACTATAACAAATGCAGCTCTGTTGTGCCTCCACATTCAAAGACTAACAATGTAATAGTGTAAAACCTTGCACAACATTCAGTGAAGAGCTTTTTTTGGTTGCTATCTTGTTATATTTGACATGTTCGTCATTGGGCCAAACTCACATTTTCAATCAATACAACTGTTGTTGTGCATTTACAAGGCCTTAGTGGGTTGTAAATAAATTATTTTTGCTAAACTGATGTTTTCCATACAGGAAATAAATGAGGGGTTGATTTTAAACAAAAACAGTGTGCTATGGAAAAAGACAAAATGTGTATCTTTAATTAGAAAAAAATGTCTTGGAGAGAGTGACATATGTACAAAACGGGAGGCAGGATGCTTTTG
>NW_024634399.1:0-647 GCF_008729295.1 Plectropomus leopardus
TACAGCATAGTTTGTCCTAAAGCAACATATGATATGTGAATAATATTGATATTGCCATAGTGCAACTAATTTTGATGCAACATAGAAATTATTCTGCAGTAGATTTCAACATTGTCACCATCCAGTGAAAAATTTGCAATTTTCCCTGTTGTGGTTTTTGTATTTTTCAGATAAATTGAAACACAAAAACACACTGGATTATCTGGAAAAAACACAACATCAAAAAACTGTAAAAAGTTGATTTTTTTTCATATTGTACAGACACTTGTTGTATTAAAGCCCAAACTGTTTTATACATCATATATATTTATATAGCAAAAGATTGCTAAACTCTTACAGACTGAATTATGTTATATTGAATTATGTAAATTATAAATTATATGTAAATTATAGCTTTGTAGTTTTCCTCATCTGATCATTATAACAAATGCAGCTTTTTGCTTCCACATTCAAAGACTAACAATGTAATAGCGTAAAACCTTGCACAACATTCAGTGAAGAGCTTTTTTTTGGTTGCTATCTTGTTATATTTGACATGTTCGTCATTGGGCCAAGCTCATGCACAGACAACACAGCTGTTGGTTGTGCATTTACAAGGCCGGATGCTTTTGAAAAGGTATGGGAACCGTTTAATTTGTTTGTGAGAG
>NW_024634400.1:0-201 GCF_008729295.1 Plectropomus leopardus
CTTGGAGAGAGTGACATATGTACAAAACGGGAGGCAGGATGCTTTTGGAAAGGTATGGGAACTGTTTAATTTGTTTGTGAGAGGTACGGTTTGAGTAGATGGTGACGAGGAGGAATAGATACCAAGGTAAGCCTATGTGAACCTTGCAACATGCTTAATAAAATGGTTAACAAAATTTCCTTAATAATAATATGCATTTAA
>NW_024634401.1:0-990 GCF_008729295.1 Plectropomus leopardus
AGCGTCTTGGAGCCATGCCCTAAACCCAAGAGAAGGTCCACTATTTGTAATTGTAATTAAGTTTTTGGCCACATTTTTGCCCTTTCTGCTAGAGCCTGTCTGATTTTTCAATGAACCTATATTATCAGCTGATATCAGCATTTTACAGACATAATGGTGCAAACCAGCCTCTGCACATATTTGTTTCCAAATGCGCTGATGGGAAAACTCTGTTTACAGAGAATATAATGCAGAAAATGATGCTGGGTTATTTTCAGGTGGTTGTATTCTATAGTTTGTCCAGCAGAGTGCGATCTTACTCGGTTGTTTACACGACTGTCAGCACTGTAAAAGGAGCAGATTAGACTACATAGGGCTCTGCCGTAAACACACAGGCTGGATCCCTTTTCAAATGTATCACAGCTGTGGCTTTAGCTAACCCTCATACAAACAGACAGAGAGACACAGACAAGGCTTTTGTATGTCTGTGTGTTCACGCATCAGGTGTATCTGTGGCCTGCTGAAGAACAAGTGTCGTATCCTGGTCACCCACCAGCTGCAGCATCTGAAGGCGGCTGACCAGATTCTGGTGCTCAAGGAGGTCAGAAAACCGTTACAACGAAGCCCTCTAGTACCTCCTAAACTTTTCCCTTAAACCCTGTCACAAAGACAAATCTTATACTCTTATACTGGTTTTACCCTTGATAGCAGAGTTTTGTCTTGTTTGTCACAGGGTCACATCATGGCTCAGGGTACCTACGCCGAGCTGCAGAGCTCCGGCCTCGACTTTGTGTCTCTGCAGAAAAGCGACGAGGAGCAGGAGCGCTGCTCCCGATCAGCTGACTCAGACAGACTGTCGTTACTCAGCCAGAGGACGAGTCACTCGAACAGTTCACACAGCAGCCTCCTGCCACCAGAGAGCACCTGCACCGATCATCTCTCAGTATGTACATTTTTAAGATAAAATCTGAAGGTGAAGTTGGAGTTATTTTAACAGTCTTTCATTTAAAG
>NW_024634402.1:0-814 GCF_008729295.1 Plectropomus leopardus
AATCTGAAGGTGAAGTTGGAGTTATTTTAACAGTCTTTCATTTAAAGATTTGTTTTCGGCAGTAATTCCTTTAATTCCGTTGTCTGACTGCAAATCTCCTCGTAATATTTCCGTTTTGGTGTCCACGCTAAACCCCCGGCCGTAGACGTCCTCACGTACAGCTCGATTTAGCCGTCCCGGAGCTGAAACGTGCCTGAATGTGTTCAGTTTGAATGCGAAGTGTGACGACACGGATGAACTTGTTTTGCAGGTGGACACGGTTAAAAGCATGGCAGAGGAGACTCGAGCTGAAGGGAACGTCGGCAGCCACATTTATCTCAAGTACTTCAGCGCAGGCTGTAACCCTCTGGTGTTACTGGTTATAGTGGTGGTCAGTGTCGTCGCCGAGGTAAGCAATGACTCCTCTGACGCCTCTGACATTCGCACCGGTTCTTAAATGTGGACTATTTATTCCGAAATAAGACTCCTGCCCATATGAAAGTAACGTTATATGTTAGTGTTGACACCCAGTGTTTCACTTTGACAGTGAAATGATATATTTTATGCGTCTCTCACGTTGTTATCCGTTTAACATATAGCTACACGTAATACACGTGGATGTTTCCAAGATAGAAGCGATTGACATGGAAATAACTCAAAGACGTAACAAAAACAAACTATGAGATGTGCGTGTAATAAGGAAAGGTAAGGAAATAATCATAATGACCAAAAACACAGTCTTTGTCATCTTCATAACTGGACAGTCTGATCCTTGCGTCATGTCACGAGCCGCAGTCCCCCTTTGACTTTTTTAATGTTGATTCTGCAATTTACA
>NW_024634403.1:0-563 GCF_008729295.1 Plectropomus leopardus
GCCGCAGTCCCCCTTTGACTTTTTTAATGTTGATTCTGCAATTTACAGATATACTCCAGTAATTTCCTACCACAGTCATGATTTTAAAGTATAATAATGAATGAAGCTCAGTAATTTCAGGCAAGAAGCTTGTTCATTATTGATCTTTGTTTCTATCTCTAGGTTGCATATATTCTGCAGGACTGGTGGCTGGTATACTGGTGAGCGTTTTATCCATTTTGTCATGGGAATTAAAGTACCCTGGAGCTGACTACTGCCATGTGAAGATTCTTAAACCGAGTATTTAATCTTTAGTCGTGTCTTTTTGTCTTTGGGTGAGAATAGTCACACTGCAGCGGTGAGGCTATTTGCACCCATCCCTAAAAAGCATTGTTATTAAATCGGCTCAGCTCAGGGCTGCAGCCTGCATGCCTGCTTGTGCACGTGTCGGTTGTGCAACAAAAACATAAATTGTCGGTTGTCAGCTCCGTGCCCCAAATGAGTCGTAAGTTAACTGAAACTGTGGGCAGGGCAGTAAAATCTGTTGCTCTTTAGTTCCTGCTCACAGAGTCATAAATTCAACG
>NW_024634404.1:0-534 GCF_008729295.1 Plectropomus leopardus
GCCGCAGTCCCCCTTTGACTTTTTTAATGTTGATTCTGCAATTTACATATATACTCCAGTAATTTCCTACCACAGTCATGATTTTAAAGTATAATAATGAATGAAGCTCAGTAATTTCAGGCAAGAAGCTTGTTCATTATTGATCTTTGTTTCTATCTCTAGGTTGCATATATTCTGCAGGACTGGTGGCTGGTATACTGGTGAGCGTTTTATCCATTTTGTCATGGGAATTAAAGTGAGTACCCTGGAGCTGACTACCGCCATGTGAATATTCTTGAACCGAGTATTTAATCTTTAGTCGTGTCTTTTTGTTTTTGGGTGAGAATAGTCACACTGCAGCTATTGGCTATTTGCACCCATCCCTAAAAAGCATTGTTATTAAATCGGCTCAGCTCAGGGCTGCAGCCTGCATGCCTGCTTGTGCACGTGTCGGTTGTGCAACAAAAGCATAAATTGTCGGTTGTCAGCTCCGTGCCCCAAATGAGTCGTAAGTTAACTGAAACTGTGGGAGGGGCAGTGAAATCTGTTGCTCTT
>NW_024634405.1:0-467 GCF_008729295.1 Plectropomus leopardus
GATCATTTTATTTCCACTTGATGTCACAATTTTTTGCTGTATAATATTTTTTCCCTGCACAGCTTTACTAATACCTGACCTTTATTAAGGGGTCTGGTAGTTAACGGTTATCTGTGAAACAATCAGAAGTGACTCTACCTCTTGATCACTGTGTTGGTTAATTTTTTTATTCAATATAATAACCTCAGAAAAAAATATAAGATTGAATTTTTGAGCACTTAAGAGGCTGACTGTTATTCTGTGTTAGTGTAGTATCTTCATGTTCATGTTGTGAATAAAAATTGCTACAAAATCAAATGTATGTTTCCTTTTTTGTTTCTCATTCTTGCACTTTCTGTTGGTGCTGGTAAAAAAATACACTCACCTGTACTGTGAAATGTAGAAATGCATACAGGTGGTGAAGGACACTGTTTGCACATTCAGTGGCGTGCTGCAGTCTTTATTCCTGTCCTCTGTTTGAAGGTGCA
>NW_024634406.1:0-5045 GCF_008729295.1 Plectropomus leopardus
CCTCCTCCGTGTTTCGACCCTCTTTAATAAGATTCGAACGATAAAAAAGTCACACTCTTATTTTTTATAAACTATAGAGACTTTTATTGACTGAAATAACTATACTGAAGCACATATTTTATTGGTGGCTCACTGCAGCTCGGTGGACAGAATAAATGTTGGCGTATGTTTCTGCAAACCACAGAAACGTTACATTTGTACGTTTTAATTGGTGGATACGCAGATGTTACGCTGAAACTTTATGTTTCAGCAGCTCTGGTTAACGTGAAGTTATGTCTGGACACAAAAACCAGCTCGTTTGTCAATGATCTCAGACACAGATGAAACCTCTCTGCCAGTTTTAACCTTAAATTAATTCAGTAATTGAAGAACAGAAGCATCACGGCAGCAGCGTCCCGGAGCGTCGGCAGCAGACGCAGAAAGATGCCAAGAGCGTAACATGTAGATGCAAAAGTCCACTGACAGAGCGGCAACATGCGGCCACTTGGAACAGGAACGTGATGACAAAACATGAAGTATGAAGCGTACAAATGTAACATCCTAAAATCCTAAAAATGTCCGAAAATCTGAGAAACATCCTTAAATCTATAAAAACATCCTAAAGTCCTAAAAATGTCCTAAAATCTTAGAAACATCCTTAAATCTATAAAAACATCCTAAAATCCTAAAAATGTCCGAAAATCTGAGAAACATCCTTAAATCTATAAAAACATCCTAAAGTCCTAAAAATGTCCTAAAATCTTAGAAACATCCTTAAATCTGTAAAAACATCCTAAAGTCCTTCAAACGTCCTAAAATCCTAAAACATCCCAGAACTGTCCTAAAATCTCATAAACATCCTAAAATCTTAGACGTGTCCTAAAGTCGAGGAAACATCCTAAAATCCCAGAAATGTCCTGAAGTCCTAAATCTACCCTCCGTCGGGCTCCTCTCAGAGCAGTTTTTGTCTCTCTGACCACATTTTCCTACAAACTGAACCGAAGTTTAAATAAAACGTGAACAAAAGCTACAGAGTCCCCAGAGACGGAGTCAGCAGCTCGTCTCCGCCGTCCTCCTCTTCTTCCCAGAATGCCGTGTTTCCCTCGGGCTCTGGCCCCGCCGGGGCCGACACGTGCCCTGGCCCTTGGCCCCGCCGGCCTCGGCGGTGCAGGACAGGCCGGCGTCGCAGTCGCAGCGGCCCAGTTTCCTGCGCTGCTTACCGGAACCGCGCAGCAGACAGGCCTCGCCCTCCACCGGGATCCTCTGGCAGCGTTTACCGGTCAGGTACCGGACGCAGCACAGACCGGGCGCGCAGTCACCGGAGCGCACGCAGCTCGCCATCTCTGGAGCTGGAAACACAGATACAGACATTACTGCAAGTTACTGCAGTAACAGTAGCCAAACCACACTGTGAAAATACTACAGGGAGGATTGAGAGGAGAAATGTACTTAAAGTGTGTCAAAATGTTCCACAGAGTTCGTGTTTTTCTTTATCGGATGATTTTAGCTTAAAATGACATCCTACGAACGTCCTAAAATCCTTAAAACATCCCAAAACCGTGGAAATGGTCTAGTATTAGTATATAAATATCCAAATATCCTAGAAATATCCCCAATTAAAAAA
The DNA here is from genome assembly GCF_008729295.1 of Plectropomus leopardus. Classification (NCBI taxonomy): domain Eukaryota; kingdom Metazoa; phylum Chordata; class Actinopteri; order Perciformes; family Serranidae; genus Plectropomus; species Plectropomus leopardus. The sequence goes on from NW_024634406.1 coordinate 1,604, forward strand.
AAAATCCTAAAATCTGAGAAATGTTCTAAAATCCCCAAAACGTCCAAAATCATAGAAACATGCTAAAATCTGAGCAACGTCCTCAAATCGTAGAAACGTCCTGAAATTAGAGAAATGTCTTAAAATCCTAAAAATGTCCCAAAGTCCGAGTAGAGTCCTAAAATCCGAGTTAAGTCCCACAACACTAAACTCTGTCTCTAGTTCAGGAAATTCTCACGTTTCTGTCGGACACAGTTAGCAGCCCCGCTGTGACGAGCGTCGTCGTAGAAACAGACTTTTTTTTAACGTGAACCATGTTTATTGGGTGTTTTTCCTGCTTTAAATCAGCTGGCGTGTTTCAGCTGTTGGACATCTGTGGTGGAAGTCAATAAATGGACAGTTTTTTTTTTTTTTTAATTGCTGCTGGTTCTAAAACTCTCATTGGCTGTTCCTGCAGCAGTGCACTCTGGGACTCGTAGTTGACTTGTGTTGCTCACCTTTCGTCCTGTTGAAGCCGTCTGTGTTGATCTGTCTGTCTGTCTCTCTGTCTATCGGTCTGTCCAACTGTCTGTCCTGTGAGGACGGTCTCCTCTGAGCTCTGTTACTACAGCTCCCCGTCTGATGGATCAATAAACAGATCAATAAACAAAGCGTTAATATCCACGAGAAGTTTGTTTTGGTTTAAGCTGCAAAGCTGTGAATAATGTGCGTCAGTAATTATAGTTATAATAACGTGCGTCAGTAATAATAATTATAATAACGTATGTCAGCGTCTTTTGTATTTGAATCTGTCTCACTGACCGCAGGGACGTCGCAGTCGGGTGTTGAACACGCAGGAGTTTGTCCTCGGTTGGAGTTGGACGTCGTCTCCGTGCGACGCCGAACAGGACGCTCCGCCTGGTCACCATGGGAACCGTCCTGATGGACAGGTCAGAGTGATGTCACAGTTTTCGCCTCAGATAATAAAGGTTGTTATTATCACTATGTGTATATCAGAAATTGACTTTTTCCAGGTCTTTTGGTTGTTTGTTGATGTTAAAAAAAAATCAGGTCATTTTCTTGTCACTACGGTTACACTTATCTTATAGTCACATATTTAATATTATGTTACAAGAGTATCATATCTTTAAAACACTTTTTCCAGATCTTTTTTAATGAGAACTCTCTTAACCGTGTAAAGCTCAAATATAGAAAAACAAAATAAAATAAAATCTTCATGTTTTTGTGTTTTATGCAGATTTTAGTTAAATGTTGTAAAATGTTGGGCCTAGTTGGGAGCAAAAACTATGTAGAAAAAATAAGATATATATAAAAAGAATTAGAAATGAAATATTAATCCATCAAAAAATAGTTCAATAAAAACAATTTACAAAAAACAGTCAATAAGTACATCACATAGATTAATATTTTATTTTTAAAATCTTTTTATAATTCCTCTTTTTATTGCCATTAAGATATAAAATAATCAATTACTTTGTAATTTAGTCCAATCGTTTATAGATTGATAAATTAGTGAAAAAACAAACGTGTTAACATTTTTGACACTTGTGGTTCTCCATACTCAGCCGGATGCAGAGCAGTAAAAAGTATGACTGTGTATTATTGTATGAGGTATAAATACTGCAGTGAAGTAGTTGTTTTTTCTTACCGGCAGCTCGGCGCTCTGCTGCGTCGTCTCTTTGGACGATCTGATGGTGTTGGAGTCCAGAGCGAGACCGCAGACCAGAGACACGCACAGGACGCTGCGCCACGCCCACATCCTGCTCCGATCGATCGATCGATCAGCCCGCTGTCAGATATCGATCGCTGATCCTCCGTCTACCTGCCGCTCTCGTGCCAATGAGACCAAACCAGCCGTCAAATTAAGATTCACCGATTTACAGCTTTGAAATATTTGACCCTTCTGAGCTTGTTTGTCTTTTTATGAGCTGCTCTTCTGTCTTTTGTTCCAATAATTGATCTGATTATTAGAAAAAAAATCTTTCCTTTACAACAAAAAATAAGATTTTTTTTAGCTTCTAGCTTTTTTGACAGAAAAAAATCTTTTCTCTTTCAGTATTTAGTCCTAAAATCGATTCAATAATTGAAGCTTTATTGATGAAAGTCTGACCGTCTTCGCTCTGTGTGTTTCCTCCTTCAGGTGCGTTTGGTTTTTATACCCTCACCTCCCCTCTGATCCGTCACGGCCCTCTGAAGTCTCCAAGGTGCGTTTGAAGCTCGACCGCATCAGTCGCTGGAGACTTCCTTCCTGGAAGCGCCGCGGGCGTCCTCAGGTGAGGGCGGGGACGTTTGATACGTGACACCGCAGAGACCACAGAGAGATGAAAACACACCTGGAGACACAAGACAGGTAGAGCTGCCTGACTCTGTGTGTGTGTGTGTGTGTGTGTGTGTGTTTGTGTGTGTGTGTGTGTGTGTGTGTGGTTACACTTGATGTGGTTTGGATGTAGGGATAGAGACTCATTAGAGCTGTGTGTGTGTGTGTGTGTGTGTCAGGATGTGTGTGTGTGTTTACAGGTGATTAAAGGTGATTAACGGCGTCACGTGACGACACACATCAGGTGAAGAGTCTCACACTGATCCGACACAATCGCTCTTCCAATAAAGGCGAGTTTCAGGTGTGTGTGTCCAGGTGTGTTTGTGTGATTGACAGGTGGTCCTGGCCAATCACAGAGCTGTCCGCACGAGACACGAGGACGGTTTGACATTATGTCACATGTCTTTAGGAGGGAAAACTGCCGCTTTGGGAGAGAATTTGGGGTTAAAGTGTCATGTTGATGCTCCGTACGGAGGCCAAGAAGAGCCAAGCTTGCAGTTATCTTTTAATGCATTATCTCAAAGTAACATAGCTTGTTTTCTCATGTTGGCGAGTTCATTTATGACGATTCTCAAGAAAACAAAAGGTCCCGACTGTGGGAGACAATGACTTAATTCGAAACAAGAAAATAACTTTTATGATCATGGGATAACAAAATTTAATAACTATAAAAAATAAATAAAATAACTTTTCATTTGAAAAAGTGGATTTATGACGATTTTTGAGTAAAAAACAAGACCAATTTTTCAAGATACCAAGATCACGAGAAAATGACTTTTATGACCTTGAGAGAATAAAATACACTGTTTGTGATAATAGGTTGATTTATGACTATTTCTGAGTAAAAAACAAGGCTGGTTTTTTCAAGACAGCACGATAATCTGTCACGAGAAAATGACTTTTATGATCCTGAGGTAACTTTTTTTTTCTTGATGATAGGTTAACAGGAGTTATGTTGATTTTTGAGGAAACAAAAGGTCGATTTTTGGAGACAAAAAGATTATCTGTCACGAGAAAATGACTTTTAAGCTCAATCTCTCAAGATAACGGCTTAGTTTACGCCACGAATAACGAAGCTCGTTATTTCTACTGAAGTTAAGAATCTAAATTCTCCCTCTGACCTTCAGCCACGTCAGATCAGGAGAC
>NW_024634407.1:0-205 GCF_008729295.1 Plectropomus leopardus
CAGTGGCGTGCTGCAGTCTTTATTCCTGTCCTCTGTTTGAAGGTGCATCTATATTTGTACATTTTTCAGTTTTGGGGGTCATTTCCTTGTCTGTCTAACTTTTAGTTAAATGTTTTTGCTTATTTTCAGGTAATTTTCTTGTCACTTTATTTTTTTTGAGCTAGTTTTCTCCTAATTTTTGAACAGTGTCTTGTTCAGTTGCTTA
>NW_024634408.1:0-699 GCF_008729295.1 Plectropomus leopardus
CAGTGGCGTGCTGCAGTCTTTATTCCTGTCCTCTGTTTGAAGGTGCAGGACACCGACTGTGATGAAGAAATGCTGTCCAGGACTTAACTTGAATTTCAGCAGAACATGTGTAATCTGAAAACACATAGCAAAAAAACAAAAAATTAATCTCTGTATAGGGAAAATTAAAACAGCAAAGCCCCGTCCTTCTACATCAACATACTGTAGATGAGTAGAGTGGTGAATAAATGTACGATTAGCTGTTTTTTGCTTCCACTATTGCCTCAACATCGGTGCAGCATAACCACACAGGGATAATTATCAGTTTTCCTGTACTGCGTTTAGATGCCTTTCACAAGCTGTTTTACCCTTGAAACATGAGCAAGTTTTTTTTTCTTTGGGATTTTTTCAAAAACACGATGAAAATGGGGGAAAAAAGCAACATGGGAACAATTTTTTTGTCAAATCACAAGAAATCAGTAAAAGGTGACAGGAAAACGACCTGAAAATGAGTTTGAAAACAGAGGAAAAAAAATAAATTAAAAAAATCTAGTGAAAAATGTATTCATCTATATTTGTACATTTTTCAGTTTTGGGGGTCATTTCCTTATCTGTCTAACTTTTACTTAAATGTTTTTGCTTATTTTCAGGTAATTTTCTTGTCACTTTATTTTTTTTTAGCTAGTTTTCTCCTAATTTTTGAACAGTGTCTTGTTCAGT
>NW_024634409.1:0-558 GCF_008729295.1 Plectropomus leopardus
GCTTATTGCTTTGTACTCATGTTTTTAAAATAAGTCAAAACAGTTTGTTCAGGTTTTAAAGGGCTGAAAACTGATACAATATGACAATGTGGTGCAAAAACAACCTTAAACAAATAACAACTTAAATATCAACAACAAATAATAAATATTTAAAACACAAACTGGCCCAAAATTTAGGAGTATAATATCAAAATAACACGACCACAGACAGAAATGTAGCATGCAGCGTGCTGCCTTCAGGTCTCCAGTGTTAGCTTAAAGTAGTGCTAACCGTTAGCTGCGTTAACTTTATATTTAGCGATAACTACGATGTTTGGGACCAAACCATTCAATTATTTAACTAAAACAATGATAAATGCCGACGTAGAGTTTCATACACGCAGAAATTTAGCTACAAACAAAAGAAGCACCGACCTGTCGGTACTCAGCTAAACACCGAGGATCCCGCTGAACACACAAGGTGCAACATGGGAGAGTCCATTAGTGCCGCTGATAGGGGTGATATGGAATAGTCCAAAACGCTGGAGAAACGGGGGGTTTATACACAGTGCGTATTAA
>NW_024634410.1:0-527 GCF_008729295.1 Plectropomus leopardus
TGGATGAAGGGAAGGCTGATGTACATAAGAGGAGAGGACAGACCTGCCGGACTGTGTAGGTTCATGAAAGGAAACATATGTGGCGAGGGGCTTATAGAGTTATACCTAAACAAATTGGAAAAAAGAGTAATAAAGGTTACCGACAACGCCACCTGGGGGAATTTCACCCCCAGGACATTAAGAGTTCACTCTGTTACTCATAGCAAGGACACAGGTTCGCAACACACCTGAATAGAGACGTGGTTTACAGAGTTAAAAATGATATTTATTTTGATAACAATTAACAGACAATAGGTTTAAAATATAATCACAAAAATCCCCCCAAGCAGAGCCAAAACATGCAAACTAATCAGCAAATAAATAAAGTCATGCGAAACAAATGAAACAAATAAACACTTCAAAAAGCAAACAAACTTCTGCCAAACACATGCAAAATAAAGAAAACAAACTCAATGAAAAGCATGTCAAAGCAAGGCAAACATCAATGCAAACCAAAAACCAAATAAGGCAGGGCTAAATCAAACAAA
>NW_024634412.1:0-267 GCF_008729295.1 Plectropomus leopardus
CTACTACAAACTACACCAGGTACTACAAACTACTGCAAACTACACCAGCTACTACAAACTACACCAGGTACTACAAACCACTGCAAACTACACCAGCTACTACAAACTACACCAGGTACTACACCAGCTACTGCAAACTACACCAGCTACTACAAACTACACCAGCTACTATAAAATACTACAAACTACACCAGCTACTACAAACTACTGAAAACTACACCAGCTACTACAAACTACACCAGGTACTACAAACTACTGCAAACTACA
>NW_024634414.1:0-996 GCF_008729295.1 Plectropomus leopardus
GTTAGATTTATTTGTAAAAATGAGCAAGCTATGAGGGCTGATGCTATGGCTGAGAAGGTAATAGGTAACAATACTACTGATTTTTGGAAGGTAGTAAAGGGTCTTAACAAATGTAGAATAACGCCCCCATGCACTGTAGATGGTATCTCAGGGGTTGACAGTATTGCTGAGTTGTGGAGACAGCACTACAGCACCTTATTTAATTGTGTTAAAAGTGATATTTTTGTGCCTGATAATGTTGAGTGTGTTGATTCCAAGGCAATTTTTTCACATGAGGTGTCCCGCACTATAAACACGTTAGCAGATAACAAAGTAAGTGGTTTAGATCACATCACTGCTGAGCACATTAAATATGCCAGCATGAGGTTAGCCCCCCTTCCTGCCATCTGCTTCAATGCTTTTTTAATTCATGGTTTCTTGCCGGATACAATGATATCTGTCTTGTTCGTTCCGGTGATCAAGGATAAATCAGGTAAAGTTGGCTGCTCTGATAACTACAGACCAATAGCCCTTGCCAGTGTTCTGTCTAAAGTTTTTGAAAGCATCCTGTTGGACAGAATTATGGAGATTATTTCTTCTACTGATAGCCAATTTGGCTTCAAAGCTAAGCATGGCACAGACCTGGCCATATATTCTTTAAAGGAAATTGTCAGTACGTATAGAGATAAGAATTCCTCAGTTTTAATGAGTTTTATTGATGCCTCAAAAGCTTTCGACGGGGTTAATCATTTCAAGCTATTTAACAAAATGACTAGCAGAGGTGTACCTAAATGTATTGTGAGAATTCTGTCCTACTGGTATGCCAACCAGTCGATGCGTGTAAAATGGGGTCACTGTGTCTCTGCCCCTTTTGGGGTCAGGAATGGGGTCAGACAATTCTCTCTCCAATTCTCTTTAATCTGTATGTTGATGACCTTTCTATCTGCCTAAACACCTGTAACACTGGGTGTATGATAGGCAATACTTTAGTCAATCATATTATGTATGCGGATGACC
>NW_024634415.1:0-981 GCF_008729295.1 Plectropomus leopardus
TATTATTATTATTAGTTTAATTTAGTGTATTTCAAATACACAAATACAAGGTGTCGGAATATTTTGTTACAAATTACATATTATATGTTCTGTCCAGCAAAATACAAATGACCAAATGTTCAATATTAATTAAATGTTAAAAATATTTAATTAAATTACTGGCTATCTTATCTGCGCCTACTATGAAAAAGGTGACATTATTAGTGTTTAATTTTGCATCAGTTAATGCCTCCTTCACTATCATTATTACATTCCAGATTTATTTATCACTATGGCAGGTATACGTTTTATCACAAGGGTTGCAAAATCAAAAGTTGAACTCCATCCACATTGCCCTGTATGAGGGGTCCTCAGTGAAGCCCAGGCTTTTAAAGAGCTTATAGGAGACTTCGTTGTTCTCTTCTATAAAGCAGTACACTGGGTAGCCCTCAGCGTGGAGTCTCTTGGCCATGGTGCTGATCAGGACTTTAGCGTAGCCTTTTCCTCTGTGCTCTGGCAGAGTGTACAATAAGCCCATAGCAAAGTAATCGTACACCAGAATCCAGGACACCGGCTGACCCTGGCCGTCAGTGATGCAGCATGATGGGAAGTTACTGATGAGGTTTGTAATGTTCCTGTATCCCTGTGCGTTCCCTCCAAACTTCCAGTTCTTGTTCACCAAGCCGACGTGGGAAAGGTTAAGAGATGAAATCCTTGATTTTACCTCACTGCAGAGAAGCAGATTTATAGAGAAACAGATTATGATAACATTTCATCTGAGCCGAGAAACAATATTACTTCACTTTTCATTAATGCAGATTTGTGAAATATGTGAACATAACCTTAAAGCACATTTTAATGATCTGACTGCACCTCTCAGTTGCTGGTGTGAGTAGACGGTTGATGTCTTGTAAATACAGAAGATGCACCAGAGTATAGTATTGGTTGTTGACATCTCTGTCAGAGGACACCTCTTTGAGCAGGGGGGCGTGGGAAATGTCA
>NW_024634416.1:0-313 GCF_008729295.1 Plectropomus leopardus
GAACCAGAGTCCAGACCACACCTGGTCCAGGACTGTCAGAGTAACCCCCTCAGTGCTGGATCAGGTGAGTCCAGCTCAGTACCAGAGTCCAGACCACACCTGGTCCAGGACTGTCAGAATAACCCCCTCAGTCCTGGATCAGGTGAGTCCAGCTCTATATCAGAGTCCAGACTACACCTGGTCCAGGATTGTCAGAGTAACCTCCTCAGTCCTGGATCAGGTGAGTTCAGCTCTGTACCAGAGTCCAGACTAAACCTGGTCCAGGACTGTCAGAGTAACCCCCTCAGTCCTGGATCAGGTGAGTCCAGCTCTG
>NW_024634417.1:0-2475 GCF_008729295.1 Plectropomus leopardus
CTGACATTAACTCATTAACTCCCCTGACAGCAGCTCGTTAACTCACCTGACATTAACTCATTAACTCACCTGACAGCAGCTCTTTAACTCACCTGAGAGTGGGCCGTTAACTTCTTGGTTTTTTCTTCTTCTCCTTCTTCAGTCTCTGCCCCTGAAGTTTGGATCATCCTTAATGTGATGTAAGAATCACCTTCAACAAGAGTTAATTTCCTTTAATCTGTCAGTGCTGCCTCCCAGTTAGACCAGCGGTGTGTCCCAGTTAGACCAGTAGTGTGTCCCATTTAGACCAATATACAGACCCAGTTTGACGTGTTGCTGATTTTGTGTTGTTGTTTTTGTCGACAGAGTCTTTTGTTCGTTCGTGATTCTGCTGCTCTGTTTCATTCTGACCCTGCTGTCCTGCAGAAAACACAAACAACGCAACAAGCTGCATGGTAAAAAGCTCCTCCCATCTGAAACAAGCCCCTCCCACCCAAAACAGGCCCATCCCCTCTGAGGGCAGCTGACTCACCTGGTTGTTTCCTCTGCAGGTTTGGATCAGCTGTGACTGAAGGGGATCTGAAGACATCAGATAAGTTTCCCTAATTATGACAAACTGCTGTCGGACCTGATCCAGCTCTTAAGAAACCACCAAGTGAGGAAGCAGCACTGGAGTCCAAATTCAGTCCACGTGGATTTCAAGTGTAGGTAGGTGTAGTCCAGGTGCAGCCCTGTTTATTAAGGCCAGTTCTAATCCAGGTTCAGTGCAGCTGTTGACAAGGTATAGACTAGGTTCAGTCCAGATATAGACCAGGTTCAGTCCAGTTGCAGACCAGGTTTAGTTCAGGTGTAGACCAGGTTCAGTCCAGGTGCAGACCAGTTGTAGATGAGGTGCAGACCAGGTTCAGTCCAGGTTCAGTTTAGGTTCAGTTCAGTTGTAGACCAGGTTCAGTCCAGTTTCAGACCAGGTTAGTTCAGGTGCAGACCAGGTTTAGTTCCGCTGTAGACCAGGTTCAATCCAGGTGCAGACGAATTGTAGACTAGGTACAGACCCGGTTTGGTCCAGGTTCAGTCTAGGGTTAGTTCAGATATAGACCAGGGTCAGTCCAGGTGTGGATCAGTTTCAGTCCGGGTGCAGACCAGGTTTAGTCCAGGCTCAGTCCATGTCCAGGTGTAGACCAGGTGTAGGTCAGGACCAGGTTCAATCAGCTCAGTCACCAGAGAAAAATGTTGCAGATTTGTTCCAGTTTCATTTATATCATGTTAACGTCTCTAAAATGACATCAGGAGGTGGAGGGGGTGAACAGTGTGACACCCAGGAGAGACATCTGACACTGAGGACAGACATATGACACCTAGGAGAGACATCTGACACTGAGGACAGACATATGACACCTAGGAGAGACGTCTGACATCTGGGAGAGACAGACAAATATCTGACGCTTAGGAGAGACGGAGAGATGTCTGACACCTTGAAAAAACAGAGAGACATCTGACATCTAGGGGAGACGTCTTACACCTGTGAAAGACATCTAACACCTAAGAGAGACATCTGACACCTAGGAGAGACATCTGACACCTAGGAGAGACATTTGACACCTAGGAGAGACGTTTGACACCTAGGAGAGACATCTGACACCTAAGAAAGATATCTGACACCTAGGAGAGACAGAGAGACATCTGACACCTAGGAGAGACGCCTGCCAAGCTGCAGACCACTATCACTAACAAACTGTAAACCCGGTTGTTAATCCGTGACACGTCACTCTGATTTCAGCTGCGTGTGTTGTTGTTGTGACACGTTGCAGCATTTCCAGCAGCATCAGTGCCACGAAAACACGGAACATTTTACCAACATTTTATGAACAACGCCGTCTTTTCAGCAGCTTTTGGGTGTTCTTTGGTGTCGTGTTCTGGTGTTGATTGTGCGGATATTTTAATGATAAACACTACGATTTTTGTGCCTAAATTTGACCGCACGATCTCCACAGAGGTTTTGGAGAAAACATTAAGTTCAAACATTTCTGCTGCATATTAACGCCCGCGTGTTTCATATCTGCGGTTTGTAGAAACATAAAAGGCCAACAATTTATTCTGGTGATGGGTCGCTGTAGACCCGGTTCAGTCCAGGTTCAGTTCAGCTGTAGACCCTATTCAGTCCAGGTTCAGTTCAGCTGTAGACCCGGTTCAGTCCAGGTTCAGTTCAGGTGTAGTCCAGGTTCAGAACAGGTTCAGTCATCATTTACTAATTTGTGTCCCTGTCAGCCAATCAGATTTCAGAGGAGCCCCGGAGCATCATGTTGTTGTTGTCAGGTGAAGTTTGTGAATCAGCTGATTCTGTTTGAGTCAATAAAACATCCAAAACAAAATATTCACTTTGTTCACTCTTTGTTTGTTTATTCTTTGTTTGTTTACTCTTTTATATTTTTGACTCTTTCTTTGTTTGTTTATTCTTTGTTTGTTTACTCTTTTATATTTTTGACTCTTTGTTTGTTT
>NW_024634418.1:0-888 GCF_008729295.1 Plectropomus leopardus
AATAGATGGTCCTCTGGTTGACCCAGGATACGCACCATCTCTCTCAACATATAATATGAACCATATTGTGGAAAGATGGGAATGCCAAAGTAAATGAATGCCATGATGCATCCTACTCCCCACATATCAGAAGCTTCGGATAAGGGGAGGCCCAATAAGACCTCCGGAGCCTTGAATCCGTAAGGCTGAATGCGCGAGAAAAGGTGCATTGCTCGTGTTGGAAGAGCTACACCAAAATCAATCAGCTTCACCTTGAAGGGCTGATCTTTCTGGTTGACAAACATTACATTGTCAGGTTTTAAATCCGCGTGAACAATGCCAACAGCTTTCAGGGTTTCCAGTGCTTGAAATAGCTGATGGGTCACAGGGCGGATTTCCTTAAAATGCATGGCCTTCTGATAAACCTCATCCAAAAGGTTTCCCTCCAACATCTCTAAGGCCAGGCAAGAGACGCCTTTGAACTTAAAATATTCAATCAGTCTTACAAAGTTATTTTGCGCTGAGTCAAAGGCCCTGACTTGCTCTAACACTTCCACTTCCCAATTAATATGTTCATTTATACCACCAGTGATCATCTTCATGGCCACTTTCTCACCCGTCTTCAAATCCACACACTCGGCAACCTTGCCAAAAGTTCCTTCACCGATAAACTGCAACACCAGGTAACAAGTGGTGTTACTGGTGAGTTCATCAAGCCTGTTTATCGGAAATCGTTCCGTGTCAGGTTCACTATCTGTGCTCCAAGATGACATTTTTGCACACAGATGTTTCAAATAGGCCAAGCCTACTTTCCAAACACAAGTGGAATTTACTCTCCTAGTCTAGGTCTAGAGAAGTCTTAGGCAGCGCTTAACCACTACTATACGTTTCTCTAAATTAAGACAGTAT
>NW_024634419.1:0-977 GCF_008729295.1 Plectropomus leopardus
GTAAAAACGTTGTCATCTCGGCACCAGTTCCCGGTGGGTCGAGGGGCTCTACGTTTCAGTAGGTTACTGGCTTTGCACAAATGGCCTCATGTTCAAGGTGGTGTCCCAAACTTTCGGTTTACTGATCATTTTTATCTTGTCTGGCAGCGTCCTGCGTTTTTCAGAAGAGACGGTCTTCATCCGAGCCGCTTGAGCTCACGCATGTTGTCAGCAAATATTCTTCATGGCACTCTGTCCAGCCCACCTGCGCGACAATTGGCAGTCACCGGCACATGAGACCCTGCTCTGGGTACTCACTCTTCATTGGTTTTCAGTTCTTGTTCGCTGCTGCGATGTGTAGATGTTACTACCGCCGACTACAGGCAGGGAGGAGATACAGAGGTGAGTCTGAGCCTCCGCAGCTCATGGACGTCTTATATAAGCTGCTGTCAGAACCGAACACCGCACAGCGTTCGATCATGGAAATCTCTGACGTCATAAAGCGGCGAACGGCGAACGGCGATGATCTCGCGATATCGAGGCGGCCGCAAGCGTTAGAGGCAGGCGGCGCAGTTGCTCTGCGCCTACTGCCAAAGCCTGGCTCTTAGCTCATCGACCCATGATAGATCCATGAATGAATTTCAGAGATTTGGAAATGATTTGTTTTATTTGAAGGTTTTTCTGTTAACAGAGTACATGTTGTGACTTATGATTATGTTTTGCAGTCACAAAGACTAAATGCATTAATCATAAGCTATACAGAATCTGTTGTATAATATTTTAATTATTTTGAAGGAAGAAGGAAGGAAAAGAGGAATTAAGGATTAAACTGCACAACTGATGGTCAATAGTGTTAGTGTGATGTGAGGATTCTTAAAATAACATCTTTACAGACGTGAAGCCCTGATAGGCTGTCTGACTGGTTGATGTAGTTTGAGAGAGACAGAATCTCTCAGCGGATTTATATACAGCAGCAAAATGATATAACGCTGATATAC
>NW_024634420.1:0-524 GCF_008729295.1 Plectropomus leopardus
TTTGTTGTTCTTTAGTGTCTCTTTGCAGTTGTCTTGTGTCCAGTGTCTCTGCATTCTTGTCTTGTGGTCCTTTTGTGTCTGTCTATTTGTAGTTGTCTTGTAGTCTTTTTGTGTTTTCTTTGTAGTCCTTTTGTGTTTCCATGTTGTCTTATTGTGCCTCTTTGTGGTCTTTTTGTGTGTCTTTTGTGTTTTTTTTGTGTCTCGTGTTTTTATCATCGCCTTTTGTGTCTCTTTGTCATCGTTAATTGTCTATTTGTGTCTCTTGGTCGTCTTTTTATGTGTCTCTGTATACCTTCTGTGTCTCTTCGTGGTCTTCATGTGTGTCTCCTTGTGGTCTTTTTGTGTCTCTTTGTGGTTTTTTGTCTCTTCGTGGTCTGTTGCATCCTTCTTTTTGGGCCCCTGGCACTTTGGGCCCCTGGTCCTGTGCCCAATAGGCCCATTCTATAATCCATCAATTAGTAGTGTAAACCAGGAAAGCTTATCCCGGCGTGGGAAATGAAGCTGAACATCTACATCATGAGACC
>NW_024634421.1:0-911 GCF_008729295.1 Plectropomus leopardus
ATCGGATAATACTTGAGTGTAATGACTGAAATAATGATTTTCTTCATGCCTGAAAGTGCACTAAAAGCCTATATTGACTCTAACATACAGAACAATAGGTGAAATGCTTTCTGGAAGTGTTGATTTATTGCTCCTGTCAACTCCGCCCTCTTATCTTCAAGGCTGCTTCTCCTATTACTCCATAAAGATGATGACAGTCACCAGTAAATTACGCCCACTTCACTATGTCAAAGAGTGAAACAAGGATTATCAAGTCATATCGTTTTGTGATGCACTCAGGTGTGTACAGGTTTTTATTTCATACAACCACCTCATTTAAGTGAATGTGGATGACCATTTTTGATGAGTTGTACAGCCTATGCTCAAGGACTTTGTTTAGGACTTGCAGCCCCTACAAACCAGTTAAGAGGTTAAGAGAGCTAATGTCTGGCAGAGATAATTATGAGGTCAAACAGTTGTACACTTTTCTCCTTATATATTCCTTCGTTAAGTAAACACAGAGATATCATCGCCCAGCATTATCAAAATGTGCCCCATCAAACAGTAGAGAGGACCATTAAAGGGTTAACACATACCATGCATGTCCTTTAAGCATCTCCATCACAAAGACTGAAGCGATGATTCAGTCGATAAAGCCTCCACCCTTCAAAGACCATTATCATTCTCTAGCTGCATCCTGAAAAATACTGGTCACAGTGAAATGGTGTAATTCTTCTTTCAAAATACTATACTTCAGTATTCTCAAGTAGTCTAATTATAGGCCTACATATTCCCGTACAGACCATTTTTATAAAAAAATAGTTACCATCTAACAAGAAAGCAAGGGATCTCTGTCTGTCTTTCTTTGTGTCCTTTACAAATCTGGAGAACCGTTAATCCAACCTATTTTATATTTGGAAGATGTATTGCTG
>NW_024634422.1:0-455 GCF_008729295.1 Plectropomus leopardus
AACATGACCTCAGAGAAAATCTCTGGACATCTTCGAGACAGATGTTTATACGTTTATTTTTATATTTATGCATTCATTCACTGATTACTGTATTTATTTACACAATTATTCACATATTTATTTACTTTATACATTTTTGTCAATTATTAATGTATTTACTTACTTATTCCTTTATTTGTATGTTTGTTTGTTTTTCTTTAAGTATTTATTTACATATTTACATATATATTAACTTATTACTGTTTTTGTTAACTCATTTATTAACATATTTATTTACTCAGTCCTGTACTGGCATAATTAATTAAACATGGAGATATTTATAAATTTATTTTCAGTTCATGCATTCATTTTCTGATTCCTGTATGTATTTACACATTTATTCACATATTATTTTACTTTATTTTGTGTTTATCTATACATTTATTTGTACATACATATGCTTTTAGCTGTTTGTA
>NW_024634424.1:0-274 GCF_008729295.1 Plectropomus leopardus
GAAGGGAGGGGGAGGAGCAGAATATGTGTGTGTGAGAGAGAGGAGGATGAGCTAGTGTGTGTGTGACAGAGATTGCTGCGCTACCATCAGAAGCTGTAGCAGGCTTTTTAACTGGATTCTATTTTTTGCTAAGGGAGTGGATTACTATCAGCCAAGGTTTGAATCTGCCTGCCACACTCTGTCTGTCTGTGTGTGTGTGTGTGTGTGTGGGGGGGTCTGTGTGTATGTCTTTCTCTCTGTCTGTCTCACTGGTTCATTAGCTAGGCTGTTAGCA
>NW_024634425.1:0-725 GCF_008729295.1 Plectropomus leopardus
AAACATCTGACTAAATTAAAGAAATGATGGCAACATTGAGCCTGCTGACACCTGGTGATAACATGCGTTGTTGGTGATCAGATCACATGTGTACAGTGCTAAATACAGGTGTAAACAACCACCAAGACATACTGTGATCCGATGACTCAAACTACCTGCCGAGGTGGACTGGGACACATATGACCAGAGATCTTTTGGACAGGGACATCAGTGCAGGACATGGTGGTTTTGGTGACAAGGGGTTTATGCTCTAAAATGTGCCCATGTTGGATCACCCAAACGCATGTTAATGCCGGGTCTAAACGGGCTTGGAGTGTGCTCGGTGGACGGCTGGGATGGCGGCTTTGTGTCGAAGGGTTCATGTTGACTCTCAGGAGCTCTTGGACAGAAGAGGAGTCCTGTCCTGAAACAAATACATCTGTTTGTGTTCTTTGTGTTATGTAAGGAAATATAACATGTCTGCTAACAGCATCAGTGTTCTCCAAAATTCTGTCACACTAATGGACTGTTAAATGACGAACCGTCTTTTAATTTAATGTTATTAACCCTTTAAAATCTTGATCCTCATCAATTCTGTTATGCTGCATTCAGATGCTTCTCACAAGCTTTTTAATCCTCAAAACTGAGCAAATTGGGTTTTGTTACTTTCAAAAACATGTGGGGAAAAGGCAACAAGAAACTTGCCCAAAAATAGTATATGGTGTCAAGAAAATGACCTGGAAATT
>NW_024634426.1:0-508 GCF_008729295.1 Plectropomus leopardus
TCTCATTTGAGCACTGAGCCCAACATGGACACAGGGAAAATCAATTCATGTGGAACTGGTTGTTTTGTTTTGCATTAACCCTTTGAAACCCGGATCGACATCACTTTTTTTGTGCTGTTTTCAGGCCTTTCTGAAGTATTCAAAACCTTTCAACCGTTAACCGCTCGGTTTGATTTCTTCAAAAAACATGGGGGGAAAAAAGGCAATGAGCACCTTTGCAAGAAACGTTCCGCAAATTGCAAAAATGTATTTGATTTAGAATTTTTTTTTCCAAAAGCTGGGGAAAAATGTCAAGCAAACTATATTTATTATTATCATCATTGTATATTTAAACTTATTTTACAGAATTATTATACATTTTTAAGCACTTTTTTTAGGTAATTTCCATTTTGTTTTTAAACTTTCTTTCCTTTAATTTTTTTTTTAATAATTATCAACTAATTTTCTTGTACTTCACACTAAATTCTTGCATTTTTGGGGAGTTATCTCTTCTTAAGCTGCTCATGTC
>NW_024634427.1:0-984 GCF_008729295.1 Plectropomus leopardus
ATTTCTAGCTACCTAAAAAAAATCAATAGACTTATTAGCTTAATTGTACATTATATTTGAATGTTTGCTTCTCTTTATCTTTGACAATCTCTGATCAAGGAAGCAGTAGAGCAGCAACTTTGCTGTTCAGTAAGGACTGTGTAAAGACAAGGTAAAGCAGTATAAATATTCTAAATATTGCATGAAATTAAAAGGATATTGACTTTTTTTGATTGCTCAAACTAATCACTAAAGGTAGAGTTTGCTCAGCGCCGTTATATAGATGTAGCCTAAGTGTTGCAACATTTTTCTAAACCAAAATTATTAAAAAATTATGTTTATGATTGTGATTTGGTCTTTATCATAGACTGTATCAATAATAAAGGCTCATATAGCAGCGAGCTGAAAAGGGGCATGTCATCAGCTGCTGTGGCAGAGTTGAACATACTTTTGTCAATTAAACCAATTTTTTGACTCTTCAGTGCTTGTATACTGGGACACGGACAGCCGTCCAATTAAATTGCCAACTAAATTGTGCATGTAAGCATATTGACTGTCTTTTTGGATACAACCACTTGAAGTCTCTCCCTTATCTCAAACAACCAGAGAAGCAAGAATCAAGAAAAGAGAGTATCCAGCCAATAAAAAACATCATACTTTTTGTGCAATAAACAGTTATTAACATATAAAAAATTAACGTTATATTGAACCAAATACAACACTGAGAATGATGAAGTTACAACTGATAATTTTTTTAATTTTAAAAATGTGAAAACAGGAGTAACAATGCATCAACAGCCACAAACAGACTTAAAGATGGCACTTGCATTTATAAAAAGAAATCTTCAGCACTTACTGAAAAGTTTTTAATTCTGTTTTTTAATGCACAGCAGCAGATACATGCATTTTTCTTAAACCATTCTTATGGAAATCAGTGGGTCTCCTACATAGTTGTTATATTTTTTATGATATACAAGGAATTTAATATAAAGATTTAAATAATTG
>NW_024634428.1:0-8280 GCF_008729295.1 Plectropomus leopardus
TTACTGCAGTAAAAAAGTACAAATACGTGCTGAGAAAACACTCCGCTGCAGGTATAAGTACTGCGTCGGCGGTCAGACTGCAGACTCTGCGTGTCTGTAAAATGTTTCGGGGTGATTGATGATGAATGATTGTGAAACCTTTAAAATCGTGTCACTGTGTCGGTTACTGAAATAAATGAAAGGTCTTAAAGACGCCCTCCGGTCTCCGGGGTCAGGGACTGTCTGTTATTTATGGGGGGCGGCACTGAGGAGGGAAATAAAGCTTGATAAGGTCGTATTTTAAATTTATTTTGAATGGAAACAAAGCGTTTCCTGCATTTACGAAGAGCTTAATGTAGCATTGGATTTTATTAATTGAAGGGACAAAAGTTCAGTCACCTTTAGTGAAGGTTTCTAACTGCAGCCCTGTCAGCAGGCACTACTGAAATCTGGATTTCTACTTTGAGGCTACATGTCAGCTCCATTAAAAAAGTGCCGAATTATCCACCAGATTTTAATAATTCAGGAGACAAAAGTTAAATCACTTGTCATGAAGTCTTCGTTTGTATTATGAGCTCAAACGTTAAATAAACTGATTTCTGAGTTGAGTTTTGTGCACAGGCCATAGTGAAGTTTGGATTTCTATTTTGAAACATTTTAGATTCAAAAACCAGATGCGGAATGATCCAGAGGAGTGTGTTCATGTAAGAGAGACAAATTATGAAATAGGTTTACAACTGTGCCGCAAACTGCGTTTAACAAGCTCAGCGCAGGAAATACCAACGTCTGTATTTCCGTTAGGACGGAGCGTTTGCTGCGTTAAAGATGTGCCGAAGGTGCCGTCATGCTGCATGAACTGAAGAGAACAAATGAAATCCGCTTTAATAAAGTCTGCATTTGTGCGATGAGCGGAGACGTTAAATCGTCTGATTTCTGCGTGAAGTTCGGTGCGTGCGCCGCTCTCAGCTCAGCTTCCGTCCTCGCGGATCTTTTACTAAAATCAGGTAAGAACTCACCTTAGCGGAGGCTGACGTCATCTCTGAGACAGGTGAAACTTTTTTTTTTTTAACTTTTCGTTAAATTAAAAATGGTAAACACACAGCTAGCTGCTAGCTAAAGTTAGCTCCTGTAACGTTAGCTAGCTCGCTGTCGTTAGCGCGCTTCCATAGAAACCCGGTCAGATTTCCAAAAACCGAATCTTCCGCAGAAACACTTCCGGTCCGAATCTGTCGTTAAATCCGGAATATTTTCATTTCTTCACATATTCCGCAGAAAAACAAAGTAAATATCGCTGAACAAAGATGGACCGGATCAGACAGGGAATGTTGCGCTACTTTGGAAGTGGAACGCCATTGGTCAGTCTCACAGGAAAAGGCGGGGCGTGTCGCAGCGGACGCTGTGATTGGCCGCTGCGCTGCGAGTCACGACAGTTGTCGAACTCCACCGAGTGAAGCCGAGTGATGCGGATCAGCTGACCGTGCGGCTCTGTCGTCCTTCCATGGATCATCTCTGACTTTAACGAATACAAAAACATAAGAATCCGTTTCTGATCGATTAGTCGATCGGACCGAACACCGACATGCCGTCGCTTCTGTTCTGCGGGCCGAAGATGGCCGCGTGCGGGATCGTGATCAGCATCTGGGGGGTCATCATGCTGGTAAGAACTACGGGAGAGGGGGCGACTATTTCCTGGAGTGATCCTCGCTGTCTGTTGGTGTTTTTATTTGGAAATAATGTTGAATTATTTTTACAGCTGCTTTTTATGATTTTAAGTGTTTATTGAAGCTCGTTATACGCGGAAATTGTCGAAACACGCGCCATCTGTCGCATCGCAGAACATTAATTGTTCTCCGGTAAATAGACGGAGTCCGAGTAGGCCAAGCTAAACGTACCTCGGGTCACAATACTGCGCCCTGACTGATCAATACTGATCAATACAGCACGAGACTGAGTAGTGGTGTTTGATTAGTCACTCGTGCCTGTGTAAGTAACGTGATGGAGGTGGCTAATGTCTGGGTTCCCTTTGAAATGAATGGACGAGAGCAGTCCAGACGAAAGCAGTATATTACATTTATTATCATCAGGACTGTTTCGTTTATTAACCCTTTGAAAGCTCAGAAAAAAGCAACGACCAGGCTCCAGGTTTCAAAGGGTTAACAGACATTTACAGGCACATTTTTCATTTTAGTTACTAATAATATAAAGATGCTAACACCATTTAAATCCTGATTATTTCATCATAAATATTAACGTTTGTTCAGTTGTTTTCTGACTGATTCAAAAACGTTTTATTTTGGTTTATTAAACTTCAGGAGATCATGTGACAGAAAAATGTGGCTGTGACTGAATCATGTGACTCGTGTTTTCGTCTCCTGATGTTTCACAGCTGGAAGTCAGTTTTTCCACTTCCTCTAACGGACCCAGAATGTAAAGTCAGAATTAAAACTTCACATGTGTGTAATTACACGCCGTCACACCGTAAAATATTAATCAACGAGACTCAACCTATGGCTCACAAGCCAAATCATAGGGCCCCTGGTGGCCCCCAAACCGTTTTCTCACTGACAGTAAAAATAAAGTGATGGACTCTGTAAATAGTTTTTGTCCTTTTAGTCTCCATAAGGTGTCAGAGACATAAAACAGCATCATAATAGAGCTTGTTGATCAAAAAAAGAGCCAGAGGAGGATCCCCCACACCCCCGACAGAGGACACAGCTGAGACACTGATGTCCTAAAATACTAGAAATGTCCAAAAATCCTGAGGATGTCTTTAAATTCTAGAAATGTTCTAAAATGCTGAAAATGTCAAAAAGTCCTAGAAAGGTCTTCAAACCGTAGACACATCCTGAAATCGGAGAATTGTCCTTAAGTCCTAGAAACGTCCTAAAATCTAAAAAAAAAATGTCCTAAAATCTAAGAAATGAGTGAGTGTCCCTGCTCTGTGTCCTCTGCTGTGTCCCTGAGCCTCGTGTTGACCCTCTCTGTTCTGACTGTTTTTTTCAGGCGATGTTGGGAATATTCTTCAGCGCCAAGTCGGCCGTGCTGATCGAGGACGTCCCGTTCACTGAGGAGGACATCCGCAACGAGTGAGTCTCTGTGAGGTTTAAAGGTCTTCACACGTCGAGGGGCGAGACGGATCAACAAATGAAAATATGAAACACTCGAATATTTATATTTTTAGGCAGCGCTGCAAATTTGTGACAGTTGTTTGAAAAGCTTCACGCTGACAAAGACACAAAAATATATCAAATTTCCTCTAATATTACAGAAACACAAACGAACAGCTCTATCGTGATGTGACGTCTGTGCCAAACAACCTGATTGGTTGACGACTTTATTCGTGGTGTGAAGGCGCCGAACTTAACGACCTCACTCTGGATAAAAACGGTCGCCTTTTCATTATGTTATATTAATGTTCTGTTTGAAAGTACTCAGCAAAATAAAAGGTAAAAATATTCTAGCAAAATAATTGCATGAAGAAACTAGAATTTCTTAATTTGGCACAAACATCCAAGTGGATTCAGCAAAGAACTAATCTGATTTTGGTGGTCAAAGGTCAAGGTGACTAATCATGTTTCTTATTCGCATGAACGTGATATCTCAAGACGGCCATTGGGGAGTGTCCTCAAATTTGGCACAAACGTTCACTTTGACACAAGAATGAACTGATCGGATTTTGGTGGTCAAAGGTCAAGGTCGCTGTGACCACATTCCTCACTTTCTCATATACACAATTTCTTAAAAGCACCTCTCAAGGGGATTTATTCAAACTTGACACAAACCTCTACTCGGACTCAACCATGAAATGATGAGAATTTGATGGCCAAATGTCACCGTGACCTTGCATCCTTCTCATTCCTGTAAACGGGATATATATAAAACTACTTGAAGGAGTTTTTTTTTTTTTTTTTTTTAAATTGGCACCAATTTTTACTTTTTCTCACTAACGAACTGATAAAATTTTGGTGGTGAAAGGTCAAGGTTACTATGACCATGTCCATCACTTCCTTATACATACGATATCTCATATCTCAACACCCATTCAGGGAATATTTTCAAATTTGGCACAAACGTCCACTTGCACTCAACAATCTTTCGATCAGACTTCAGGGATCAAAGTCGGTCCGTCTCATTCTCGTTCTTTTAACGCAGTTCTGGCTTTAAACTCAAAGGTCGAGCGTTTGCGTTCTTCACTAACTCGTCTCTTCTGTCTCGCAGTAAAAATCCTCCAGGGAACATCTACAGTCTCTACAACCAAGTCGGCATCAACTGCTTCATCGCCGCCGCCATCTACGTGGTGGTGGGCGCCGTCTCGCTCTGCCAGGTCCGACTCAACAAGCGTCAGGAGTACATGGTTACATAAACCGACGCCAAGGAGCCGCCGTCAGCTGCCGTCTCACCGCGGAGTTTATGTTACAACTTCCTCTCTAACCGGCCAATCAGCAGCTGAGGCCACTCACACAGGGGTGCTGTGGGCGGGTCAGATTATTTATTTTAAACCTTTGAAGTTTGTTGTTGTATGAAATGTCGAATCATTCCTCTGAGCGAGTTCGCGCAAACCTGGGAACTCCTGTTTGTTACATTTATTTCATCACTGATTGAGATTTAAATTGTCCGTCGCCGTTCGACGTTTGTTTTTCTGTCAGCTGCTTTAAAGATTCGAACAGTGAAGTGTTTGCAGACGGCGACGCCGGGACAACCTGAGACGGTTTTATTGTTGTCTGAATTTTCCCGATCGCTGGTGTTTCTCTTGAAGCGATCGGAAACGCGGAGCTGCTGACGGCGAATCTAAACGTTACGACGTGTTCATGCTGTTTGTTTCTGATCATAGTGAAACGAGTCAAATGTTACAAACTGTGGTGGAGAAAACTTTGCAATAAAGTGTTTGTGTTTAATGTGGAGAATTTGAGAAATGGTGCTTTATTTGGGTGAAGTTTGATCTGACGCACATTTAAATGAAATATTAGGTCGATGATTTCAGGGACATTAGATGTGGCGGGAGGACAGGGACCTCAACAAAATCAAGCTTTCAAAAATATTATATATTAATATTATTTTCTACTTTCATTGAGTTCATTTTTTAACCAACACCAGTCTTAATCATAAATATCAAATATTAACCCTTTCAGTGCCAGTTTTTTGTCATGATGCCACTATGTTGGTAAATCACAGTCTGGGATATGTCAGTGTGTGAGTGTAGCTGCTGACAGTCTGGGATATGTCAGTGTGTGAGTGTAGCTGCTGACAGTCTGGGATATGTCAGTGTGTGAGTGTAGCTGCTGACAGTCTGGGATATGTCAGTGATCAGCAGCTACATTGACTGTGACAGGTCACCTAGTGGAAATAGCATGTATTTCCTCCATATGCCAAATATGGTCAAAATGACCTCATCAGGTGTAAAATAGTCAAAATGACAAATTCAGAGTCAAAAGCCCAGAATGACACCCAGAAATAATACAAGTCCTGTTTTTCTGCTCTGATGGCTGTGGGATCAAAAATGTCAGTTTGAATGGGTTTCAATGGAGCATTTTTGGACCTGAACAGTCTGAATGTAACTATTTAGTTTCCACAGTGTATTTTAGACTTATTGTAGGAGCTGAGCTGCAAATTCACTGATTACACTCAAATACACAAAATCAATCACACAAAATACACAATCCATGTTGAAATGTCCAACTTTACAGCCGAAATAAACAAGTACACAGGCTGGTAGAAAAAACAGTTTTGCCAGTTTCAACATTCATTACAATTGTACAGCGTTAAATTTTTATATAACTCACCCGTCTACATGTTGCTCAGGCTGAATGAGTAACCAAAAACCCAACGTTTGGCTGGAGTGCCTCCTCGAATGTGACAACAGTCTCAAAAATAGGCAGTTTCCCAATTGTGCTGCCTCTCGATCCACAGCGCCTCCCTGCCTCCTGCACACACACACACACACACACACACACACACAAAGTAGTTGTTTGGTGAGAGGACAACACTATTAGAAGGGTCAGTAACAAGGATTTTGTTTTTCAAAAATTAAAAAGATGCAAATGCTTAAAAAGAATAAAAATATTTTTAAATACAAATTAGATAAAATAAAAATAAAATTCTATTAAAGTCTATATAGACTCTATACACCTTTCGCTTATACAGATACTGTATGTCCACATTATAATATATCCTGTAAATATTATTGCCCAGTAAGTGATAAAATACTTATGATATAAAATGTCAAAGAAACAGTATAAATATAAAGAATGTGAATATACAAATAAATATGTGAATATTTATGATGATAATGGGCGAAAATTCTAATTGTGATATTGACTTATTATGCTACTTTTTAAAACCTAACTATATTTAAGAGGGAACTATGGCACCAATACATTCATCTGACAGCTCACTGGCTTGACATAAAATAATAATAATCATAAAAAAAACCAAACAATTTTATATAATGTGTTTTAGTTGAAAAAAAAAGCTTCACATGACAAGCTACGGCAGTAATATGCAGCTTAAATGTTAAAAAGCTCAGTAATATCAATATAATACTGTAAAATACACTTTCACTGAGGCCACTCTGCATAACAAGCACTTCAACTTTTGATGCTTTAAGCTGATTTTAGTGCTAAAACTACTTTTCCTCTGTTAGTATTGAAATGTTGGATTTTTGACATGAACTGAGTGTTTCCAGCTTTCCACCAACTCCCAAACAAAACAGTATTTACGCCGTTGTATCTCTTTGTTTACAGGAAAGGAAAGTGAAAGTTCCCGCCCTTTTTGTACTGTGTCGGCCTGTGGGCGGGAAAGAGCGGACCAAACCATTGTTCACTGAACGGAGGGGGGGTTCAAACATGAGGTTCTGATGATTAATAGTCTAAGATCGAAAAAATATATATTTGACAATATAAAGTCTCTCTTCAAATGTGTGTTTAGCTTTAACTCTAGATCAGGAGGGCCACACGAGGCTGGTGAAACTTTGTCTCAGTTGGTATCTTCCATCTGCAAAACTGAACAAAAAAAAAAAAAAAACCACACTGGTCTCGAGGAGGAAACCCACAAAGAAAACTGGACAGAGAAGGTCAAAGTGAGTATAACTTTGGTCATAATTAACGTCTTTATTGTCTTTTCGTTGTGAGGAATGGATCGAGTGTCGGATAAGATCATTTATCTCTTTCAGGACTGAACAAACAGGAGCTTCAGGTCTAAAGGTGAAGAGACCTCGAGCTGTTGCAGCAACCGGAAACACACAAATGAATCAATATCATTCATAATATGATTAAAAGACAACATTTTAGGAAACTGGCTTCGCGCTCTGAGTGTTTCAGGAACCGTTGAAAAGGATCATTAGATTTTAAAAAAATGTTATGGGGTTGTATATAAGGAACCGATCCACAGTCTACAGTATTATTGTGTATTATCGTGTATTATTATGTATTATTGTGTATTATTGTGTATTTTGGATCCACATCACTTTTCTTGCGGTGTTCAGATGACCTCACAGGTATTCACATTTTTTAAAATCAGAGCAAACTGGTTTGACTTCCTTTGAAAATATGATGACATGAAAACTGCAATGAAACCACACGGGGAGTGGAGTCGGAAATGAGAATATTAGACGTTTTACTTAATGTCTCCGTCCAGATTTCTGTAAGTGTAACTACGGTAACACCTGTGAACGTTAATGTTCGTCATTCATGTTTCGGTCACACGATGGCAGCGTTGTTTCAGATATTAACTTCTAAAACTGAACCTCCATCTGACACCTCACGTCCCGGAAATACTCCATACCTCTACTTTACTGCACTTCAGAGGAAAATGTACTTTTACTGCATTTCATTTCTCTGACAGCTGAAGTTGAAAATAAATGTTAAAGTATGAGGTATTGATGAAAACAGTTTATAATGAAGTTAAAATGAGCTTCAGATTGAAACTACAATAAAAAAATAAACATGTCTTAACTCAGGGATACTCAATTTACAACCCGCGACCAAATCTGGCCCCTGATTTGTGCTTGGTGGCCCCCCAAAATCAATGAATAGTATTTGTCCTTTAGTCTCCATCAGGTGTCAGAGACATAAAACAGCATCAAAATAGAGCTTGTTGATCCAAAAAAGAGACAGAGGAGGATCCCCCACACCCCCGACAGGGGACACAGCTGAGACACTGATGTCCTAAAACCTCAGAAATGTCCAAAAACTGTAGAACTGTCCTTTAAGCCTACAAAGATCCTAGAAACCCAGAAACGTCTTAAAATCTTGACAATGTCCTGAAATCCTAAACACCCGAAAACACAATAATATAAGTAAGTAA
>NW_024634429.1:0-973 GCF_008729295.1 Plectropomus leopardus
TGAAGAAGTATTTGGACTACGGGAAGAGCTCTCTGCTGAGAACAGGTAGAATCACATGACCTGATGTAGTTTAACGAACATAATAATCTTCACGCGTCTCTTTTGTTTCGAACCGACGGCAACATCACAAAATACACGAACCAACAAACAGAGACCCTCTTTGTATCAGTTTAACACATTTCTCTCTCTCTCATTCTCTCACCTCTTCATTCATCTTCTCTCCTCTCTTATATCAGTCGTATACATTTCATCGCAGCGTCAGGCACGGCTTTATGTTTTACACACTTTACACACTCGGCACGTTATCCGTATTATAATGTTAATATTCACACACAAGTGCTAATTTTTAATTACTGTATTTATTTGCTTTTATATTTTTATACACTTGACATACTCAGCACATTTTACACACTTTTATTTTTTAAATATTTACATACTTGTTCTGATTGTTTACTTTTACTGTATTTATATTTGATATACTTGTGCTGGTACTTATTTCTACTTGCTATAATTCTCTATGCTGACCACAGTTTCGCTCCAGGGATCAACGAAATATTTCTGATCTGCCTTCTTTCCCTTTACACCATTTTCTCTGTCACTCTCTCCCACATTCATCACCTCGCTTTTCCTCCATTTTCTCTCTTTTTTCTTCTCTATATTTTTCTTTGTCTCAGTTTTTCTCTCCATCTCTGTCTTTCTCACACTGACTGTCTTTCCAAACTGTCTCACCCTCTCTCCTCTCTTCGTCTGTCTTTTTATCTCTTCTTTTTTCTTTTCACATTTATATTTCAGTGAGATTTATTTACATTAAATATATAAACAGTCTTTGTGTTGTTCAAGCATTTATGATACATCACATCAAACAGGAATGACAGTATTAATATAAAGTCAATAATAATAAAGAACCTGTAAACCGTCTGTCTCTTCTCTCTGCAGAGCGTCCCTCAGTGTCTCTCCTCCAGAAGTCTTCCTC
>NW_024634430.1:0-909 GCF_008729295.1 Plectropomus leopardus
AGTGAAATTTGAATGTGCTTCAAATCACCATGAGGAGGTATTCAGCATGTAATCTGTGTGATTGGTGAGAGGTTGGCCTTCTTTGCTCCACTGCAGCGTGGTGTCACAGGGTTCTTCTGTTGGGTCCCAGAGGAGGAGAGCGGTGCAGTTCAGTGTCACAGTGGTGTCCTCTATCGCATAGATTCTGTTTTGGTCCTCATACGGTTGAAATTCTGGGGCTTTGGAGCACTGAGGCTCTGTGGGAAGACAGACCACTGTTATCTCCAGACAATAGAGGCCTTCAGGTGCACCGGCAGGTCCAGTCTGAGACTGCGGCTGGAGTGCACGCTGAAACTAAACGCCTCTTTGCAGGTGCAGCTGTTCAATCAACCCCTGTAAAAACTCTACTGCAGGGACAAATCATAGCTCACTGCCAGAGACACGTAATTACAGCAGCAGGTTTGAGCTGACTTCATTACACTTACTCATGGAAATAATACTCACCTTTAACTATGAGACGCACAGTGAATGAGGCCGTGCTGTTTCCCTGCTGCATGCAGGTGTAATTCCCCTGATTCGCCAAGCTGAGGTTGCTAAACTCCAGGTAGGTCTTGTCCTCCTGGGTGAGCAGCCCCTGGCAGTTCATCAGCCAGCTCAGTTTGGGCTGGGGGGAGCTCTGGAGCTCCAGGGGGCAGTTCAGGCGATATGGAGGCTTTCCCACATAAAGCACCTGCTCCTCAAACCTGCTCCCATCCACACAGTCCTGAGCTATAAATACAGACAGAGGAAGTTCACATTAGAGATGCAACAAGCAAACTTTATCCATTAAAGACTGATTCTAGTCTCTCAATTCATACTGAACCCACACCAAGCGTTCTTTTATTCCTAAATCTAAAATCTGTACACCTCACTGCTTAAAATAAATTTTAG
>NW_024634431.1:0-676 GCF_008729295.1 Plectropomus leopardus
GTGGCTGGACAGAACCTGTGGGTAACAGTGTAATATAAGGAGCATGATGCTGCCACTGGGTGGGAGGGGAGGTGTATTGGTCCAACATTGATGTCTTTTTCTAAACCTCACTATGTGCCTCCTTCCCCGAGTCCATCTGTGCCAGCATTTGCATTTGTTGACATCCCGGCGTTGGTTGCCATGTGCTTTTGTTGTGTCATCAAAACCACATGCAGCGTAATCCCAGCATGTGCTTGTGCTGACATCACTGGAGTGGCATCCCAGGAGGCAAACAGCAGAAGCAGAAGGATACCTTAAGTGTAAAACATAGACGTGGAAATCTACTGCAAAGTGGCAACATGTGATGACTTCATTCGTCAATAAAAGAAATCAATTGCAATAGCCAGGTTTCAGCCTTAACAGGGCAGTCACTAGGCATATTTAGAACATACAATTTTAATACTTTGCACTCAAATGTCAAGAGTTGGACCTGAATTGATAAACAACACTACTGAATAGCCACATATATTGCTTTTTAACTGAAAAGTCTGGTTTGGGGGTTGATATACTCTTTAAGTTTAGTGATAATATCATATCATTGGACCCAAGGTCTGCTGCTTTTTTGTGTCCATTGTCTTTTATTTGTCTCGATTTTATCTTCTATTATCTCTCCAGAATCTGTCAGACTGGTTAATGG
>NW_024634432.1:0-300 GCF_008729295.1 Plectropomus leopardus
TTGCCATACTATAGCCTTGCTTTTTTGGTCATTTTTTCGACATGCTAAATCTTGGTGTTTTTGGCAGTTTTTGCACGTTTTAATGCTATGGCGTGTCTCAGCACGCTATTTAATGCTGGTTTGAAGTGTTTTCAGCTGTTTTTGGGATATGTCAAATTTTGAGACTTTTGCCATACTATAGCCTTGCTTTTTTGGTCATTTTTTTCGACATGCTAGATTTTGGTGTTTTTGGCAGTTTTGGCATGTTTTAATGCTATGGCGTGTCTCAGAACGCTATTTTATGCTGTTTTGAGGTGTTTT
>NW_024634433.1:0-261 GCF_008729295.1 Plectropomus leopardus
GCAAGGGCGTGTCTTTGCACAGTATTTTATGCTGTTTTGAGGTGTTTTCAGCTGTTTTTGGGACATGTCATATTTTTACATTTTTGCCATACTATAGCCTTACCTTTCGTCATCTTTACAACCTGCATCATTATGGTGTTTCTGGCTGTTTTTGCAAAATTCTTTGCCATGACATGTCTTTGCACGGTATTGTATGCTGTTTTGAGATGTTTTGAGCTGATTTTGGGACATGTCATATTTTGACATTTTTGCCATACTATA
>NW_024634434.1:0-404 GCF_008729295.1 Plectropomus leopardus
TGCACCATTCTATGCTATGGCGTGTCTCTGCACACTATTTTATGCTGTTTGGGGGTGTTTCCAGCAGTTTTTAGGACATGTCATATTTTGATTTTTTTTCCATACTATAGCCTTGCCTTTTCTGTCATTTTTTCAACATGTATTATTATGGTGTTTTTGGCCGTTTTTGCAGCATTTTATGCTATGGCGTGTTTCTTCACACTATTTTATGCTGTTTGGAGGTGTTTTTAGCTGTTTTTGGGACATGTCATATTTAGACATTTTTGCCATACTATAGCCTTGCCTTTTCGGTCATTTTTTCAACATGCATTATTATGGTGTTTTTGGCTGTTTTTGCACCATTCTATGCTATGGCATGTCTCTGCACACTATTTTATGCTGTTTTGAGGTGTTTTCAGCTGTTC
>NW_024634435.1:0-222 GCF_008729295.1 Plectropomus leopardus
TTGACATTTTTGCCATACTATAGCCTTGCTGTTTTGGCCATTTTTTTCAACATGAAGTTTTATGGTGTTTTTGATCATTTTTGCAAAGTTCTATGCTATGGTGTGTCTTTGCACAGTATTTTATGCTGTTTTGAGGTGTTTTCAGCTGTTTTTATGACATGGCATATTTTGACACTTTTGCCATACTATAGCCTTGCCTTTTTTGTCATTTTTTCAACATGA
>NW_024634436.1:0-396 GCF_008729295.1 Plectropomus leopardus
CTAAATTTACTGGCATTGATTTAGCTCAGGGTTCAATGGCCAAACATAAATTGTTGGTACTACAACTGCCATGTTTGGGAAGGTATTTCCTTGAGGTGGACATAAAGTATAAAACTAACTATGTAGAATACATAATCATACAAATACAACTAAGAGTATTTTACTAAAGCATGTCTTAGCAAGCTTCTTAATGCTGTTTTGAGGTATTTTCAGCTGTTTTGGGACATGTCATATTTTGACATTTTTCCATACTATAGCCTTGCCTTTTTGCTCATTTTTTCAACATGCGATTTCATGGTGTTTTTGTCCGTTTTTGCAACTTTCTTTGCTATGGCGAGTCTCGGCACGCTATTTAATGCTGTTTTGGGGTGTTTTAAGCTGTTTTTGGGACATGCC
>NW_024634437.1:0-416 GCF_008729295.1 Plectropomus leopardus
GTTTTTGAGACATGTCAATTTTGACATTTTTTGCCATACAATAGCCTCGCCTTTTTGCTCATTTTTTCAACATGCATTATTTTGGTGTTTTTGGCCGTTTTTGCAACATTCTATGCTATAGCTTGTCTTTGCATGCTATTTTATGCTGTTTTGAGGTGTTTTGAGGTGTTTTTGAGACGTGTCAATTTTGACATTTTTTGCCATACTATAGCCTTGCCTTTTCACTTATTTTTTCAACATGCATTATTTTGGTGTTTTTGGCCATTTTTGCAACATTCTATGCTATAGCCTGTCTTTACATGCTATTTTATGCTGTTGTGACTTGTTTTCAGCTGTTTTTGAGACATGTCAATTTTGACATTTTTTGCCATACTATAGCCTTGCCTTTTCACTCATTTTTTCAACATGCATTATTT
>NW_024634438.1:0-410 GCF_008729295.1 Plectropomus leopardus
TCATATTTTGACATTTTTGCCATACTATAGCCTTGCCTTTTCTGTCAATTTTTCAACATGCATTTTTACTGTGTTTTTGGCTGTTTTTACAACATTCTTCGCTATGGCGTGTCTTAGCACGCTATTTTAGGCTGTTTTGAGGTATTTTCAGTGTTTTTTGGGACATGTCATATTTTGACATTTTGCCATACTATAGCCTTGCCTTTTCTGTCAATTTTTCAACATGCATTTTTATGGTGTTTTTGGCTGTTTTTGCAACATTCTTTGTTATGGCATGTCTTAGCACGCTATTTTAGGCTGTTTTGAGGTGTTTTAATTGGTTTTTGGGACATGTCATATTTTGACATTTTGCCATACTATAGCCTTGCCTTTTCAGTCAATTTTTCAACATGCATTTTTATGGTGTTTTT
>NW_024634439.1:0-4570 GCF_008729295.1 Plectropomus leopardus
ATTCTTAACATTTTTTTGTTTTGCACCAATTTTGTATTTCACTTGTCGTCACTTATGTTTTTATTTTATTTTGTTTTTAAATGTTTAAGTCATCCAACCAATTGATTTTTTATGTTATAGTTTTGGTCTAAACCTGATGCCATTATTTCTAGTTTATTTATTTTTTCGCTTTACTCAAGAAGTAAATGTACGAACCTTAATGTTGCAAAGAAAGAAAGAAATTGTATCCATTTAAATCCAGATTATATTTTACTCCCAGAGATTAAAATGTCTTTCTATCGTCCAAACCTCGCTGATTTTGTTTTCATTTTTTTTTATGTTATGAAGTTATTGACAGAGATACAAAAACACATCAAAATGACTTAAACCCCCTAATAATGTCTTAAAAATGTTACATTTGTTTTATTTCAAATAAACATATTCACGTTTCACACTTTTACATATTTAATGTTTTTTAATTTTTCCAGCATGAATCTGACTCAGAGCAACATAAATTATTTTAAATGTTTGTTTTATACATGTTGTTCTTTTCTTTCTAAATAAACTTTGCTAATATTTACAAATAAACTTCAAGATATTTGATCATTTTTTATTTAATTCATTTATTGAATGTAAACATTCAGCGATGTGACGTCACTAAACCGGAAGTGTGTGTTTCACTGTGTGTAGTTTGACACTTGTTGGTCTCACTCCCTGAAGAATGTGGGGGGGGGGGGCACCGGGTAGTGACGTCAGAATCCGCTTTATCATGAGGACAATAAAATGATCAATGATCAAAATGGGATACTAATAGGAGGGGAGACCGGGGTCAGTTGGCACACAACTGTTTTCTGCTCATCTGAAGGTCACAGAAAAAAATAAAATAAATATGGATACATCTCCAAAAATTAGAATATTGTGAAAAAATTCAATAATTTCCATCCGTTATTTTAGAAAGTGAAATTTGTGAAACATGTATTTCCTCCATATGCCAAATATGGTCAAAATGACCTCATCAGGTGGAAAATAGTCAAAATGACAAATTCAGAGTCAAAAGCCCAGAATGACACCCAGAAATAATACAAGTCCTGTTTTTCTGCTCTGATGGCTGTGGGATCAAAAATGTCAGTTTGAATGGGTTTCAATGGAGCAGAAACAGCTGACTGTGGTAATTACTGTTTTTATTTTAGGAAAATCTCTGATCAGCTGGACATTCAGAGGACGATGTCAACCCGACCGAAACTATTTCATAAAAGGTTTTACAGTAAAATCTGTTTATATGGTAAAAAAAACGAATCTGAAAAACATTAAACTGTTGCAGAAACTGGTGAGCTGACATTAAATTACCCGAAAGTCTCTGACAAGCTTTAATATGAGCTTTAATATGAGCTTTAACATGAGCTTTAATGTGAGCTTTAACATGAGCTTTAATATGAGCTTTAATATGAGCTTTAACATGAGCTTTAATATGAGCTTTAATGTGAGCTTTAACATGAGCTTTAATGTGAGCTTTAACGTGAGCTTTAATGTGAGCTTTAACATGAGCTTTAATATGAGCTTTAATATGAGCTTTAATGTGAGCTTTAACATGAGCTTTAACATGAGCTTTAATGTGAGCTTTAACATGAGCTTTAACATGAGCTTTAATGTGAGCTTTAACATGAGCTTTAATGTGAGCTTTAACATGAGCTTTAAGATGAGCTTTAATATGAGCTTTCACATGAGCTTTAATGTGAGCTTTAATGTGAGCTTTAACGTGAGCTTTAATATGAGCTTTAACGTGAGCTTTAATGTGAGCTTTAACGTGAGCTTTAACATGAGCTGTAATATGAGCTTTAATATGAGCTTTAACGTGAGCTTTAACGTGAGCTTTAACGTGAGCTTTAATATGAGAATAAACTCTGCGGTGTCCTTTAAACATGCAGCCGACAGGAAGTGAGTCTGCGAGTTCATATTAAAAACAGGAAACAGGAAGTCCAAACACCTTCAATAAAATAAGTTTAAGATGCGAATTAATGTGAAATCATCGCGTACTGACTGACTGATGCAAGATCAAATCTGAAAAATGACAAAAGTATAATAAATGAAGAATAATGTAAATAAAGCAGAAGTCGCTGACATACACAGAAATGCAGAAATATATGTAGCTGTAAAAACTGTAAGAATTTATGAGACATTTCTTAATTTTCTGTTGAATTATGAATTGTCTTCATTTATTCAACATTTTCTTCATTTATTTATTTTATTTCAGCATGTTCTTATTCCTGTATATATCTCTGCAGTTTTCTTTTAGTAATTCTGATTTTTTCCCTTTCATGTATTATCTGCAAACGTACATTAAATATCTCTTAATATATATGTTTCTGCATCTATTTATTTATTGAAAAACATAATTTCCTTCAGTATTTGTAAGCTCGTCTTTATCCTTCAGACTGAACTCTGAATTATTTATTTCAATTAAACTGAACTTCTTTTCAAAAACCCGAAACATCAAAGAATCAAATAGAAAAAGAGATATTAATAAATCACATTAAATACCAGCAGGAAGTGCGTTTGTTTTTCTGCTTCTCAGTTTAATCTCGATAAATTAAATATTGAAGCCGTTTCGGTTTAAATTCACAATTCGGATCCTAAAATGCGTTTTTATTTTTGGGCTCATTTACAGCAGGAGAACAATCGGAGAAAAACTGAAATAAATATTCCTGCCGTTGGCTCCAAAATATTTCATCTGATATCCACGAGTCATGTGATCGCTGCTGATCCAACACAAATCTCATTTTCAAACTTTTCTGACAAAAACACAATTTTTACACACAAATCTGTGAAATCTGCTGATTTATCAGGAAATGATATTAAATGATATTAATCACAATATTTACAGATTCAGTTATAAACAGCTAACCCTTTGACATCACTTCATAAGTATTTAACCCTTTGAAACCCGAGCAGATCGGCTAAAAGGCAATGAGCGACTCGGAAAAAACGTCCAGAAAATTGCAAGATTTTCTAGATTAAGAGATTAAAAAAAAAAAAAAATTTTAAAGCCAGAAAAAAAATTCTAGGAAACTATATTTAAATGACCATAATCTGATATTCAAAATAATGTTACAGAATAATTATTATTTCAAGTTTTAAGGTAATTTCTTGGTGTTTTTTTTTCTTCTTTTTTAAGTTTCCTTCTGTTTTTTGGTTGGTTTTTTTTAAAAACATTTTTAGGTTGTTTTTTGTAACTTTTTACTAATTTCTTGCATTTTTTTGTCATTTCGTCTCAAGCTGCTCGTCGCCTTCAGTGTTTGACAGAAATGAAACCCAGCCCGCTCAGGTCTAAAGGGTTAAACGCTCTGAAGTAAGATTTGACTGATTTTACTTTTTCACAGACTCGTCTGCAAATCATCGATTAAAAAGTTAATCAAACAGTCCAGAACTCGACGATGAAACGCGCAGAATCGCAGAAACTCAAAGCAGACTTTGTTTTTGTAGTTTTGCTTAAATTTGAACTTTAAATCGTCGCAGATTGTTTTGTGTCGGTTTATTATTTTTTCGGCTCTCAGTCCGCGATTTAGAGACGGACTAAGGACGATGCGTCCCCCTAACATTAAACAAACTGCATTTTGGGATTCACCTTCATCGTCATCCTCACCGTCACGGCGGCGTTCATCTCTCGTGCGTCTTCGTCTGTCCAAACCTCAGAGTTTGTTTAATTCTGTTTCCTGTTTCGGAGACATTCACAGGAAGTTAACGGCTAAAGAGAACAATAAATTAGAGAACATCAGCGTGAACGTTGAGAGAACGTTGAGAGAACGTTGAGAGAACGTTGTGTTAAAGTGAGCGCGTCCCTGAGTCTCTGCTGTCGACAGGAAACAAGTTTCACCTTCTTCTTCTTCTCTCCTCTTAAATCTGTTTCGTCATGCCATCTGTCGCTGTGTGAAGCTCTCAGAGACCGTCCATCCGTCTCTCTGTCCGTCTATCTGTCTCTGTCTGTCCATCTGTCTCTGTCTGTCTGTCCGTCTGCAGGTTATGTGAATCAGACAGGAAGCAGCAGGTCTTGGTCCAGCAGCAGGGGTCGGGGGTCGGGGGTCTGGTGTGAGGAGGACTGTCCCGGCTGTGTGAGGTCTGTGTTTACCGTTTGTTTTTTTGCAGCAGAAGAAGCAGCGGCGGCGGCGGTGGGCGGAGTCTCGGCTGTCCCCGCCTCCAGGTGGCGCTCTGAGGTTCAGACTCGTCATCGAGTGTCTTCAGGCAAACTTCTTCTTGGTGGCTGTGAAACGCTCCATGTACTGAGGAGAGACCAGAACAGACCATCAGAGACCAGTACAGACCAGCACAGACCACCAGAGACCAATACAAACCAGTACAGTCCACCAGAGTCTATTACAGACCAGTACCGACCATCAGAGACCAGTACAGACAATATTTAAATATAAGTTAGGGACTGTTTGTCATTTATAAGAGGAGGAACTGATGGTTTTTATTTTGGCTTTAGGAGAACTGCACGTTACTTTACATGTTTCCTTGATTCAACGTGGGACCTTTTCCGGCTTTTATTACCTTTATATGACAGGACAGAGAGACAGAGGAGGACAGAGAGACAGAG
>NW_024634440.1:0-313 GCF_008729295.1 Plectropomus leopardus
TATTTTGTGCTGTTTTGAGGTGTTTTCAGCTATTTTTGGGACATGTCATATTTTGAAACACCTCCTGAAAACACCTCAAAACAGCATGAAATCGCGTGCTGAGACATGTCATAGCATTAAAAGTTGCAAAAATACTCAAAAACATCATAAAATAGCATGTTGAAACATGCTGAACACATCTTAACACAGCATAAAATAGCATGCTGAGTCATGCCAAAGCAATGAAAGTTGCACAAATGCCCCAAAACATCATGAAATAGCATGTTGAAAAAATGACCCAAAGGGCAAGGCTATAGTATGGCAAAAATGTCAA
>NW_024634441.1:0-421 GCF_008729295.1 Plectropomus leopardus
GTGTGTCTCAGCACGCTCTTTTATGCTGTTTTTAGGTGTTTTCAGCTGTTTTTGGGACATGTCATTTTTTGACATTTTTGCCATACTATAGCCTTGCTTCTTTGGTCATTTTTTCAAAGTGGTATTTTATTGTGTTTTAGGCCATATTTGCATGTTTTAAAGCTATGGTGTGTCTCAGCACGCTCTTTTATGCTGATTTGAGGTGTTTCAAGCTGTTTTTGGGACATGTCCTTTTTTGACATTTTTGCCATACTATAGCCTTGACTTTTCGGTCATTTTTTCAACGTGCTTATTTCTTTTGTTTTTGGTCGTTTTTCCATCATTCAATGCTATGGCATGTCTCAGCACGCTCTTTTATGCTGTTTTGAGGTGTTTTCAGCTGTTTTTGGGACATGTCATTTTTTGACATTTTTGCCATACT
>NW_024634442.1:0-401 GCF_008729295.1 Plectropomus leopardus
TTTTTGGCTGTTTTTGCACAAATTCTATGCCATGGCGTGTCTTAGCATGCTATTATAGGTATTTTTGACATGTTTTCAGTGCTCTTTGGGACATGTCATATTTTGACATTTTTGCCTTTTTGGTCATTTTTCAACATGCATTATTATGGTGTTTTTGGCTGTTTTTGCAAAAATTCTATGCCATGGCATGTTTCAGCAAGCTATTTTAGGCTGTTTTGAGGTGTTTTCAGCAGTTTTTGGGACATGTCATATTTTGACATTTTTGCCATACTATAGCCTTGCCTTTTCAGTCATTTTTTCAACATGCAATTTTTTGGTGTTTTTGGCCATTTTTGCAAGATTCTTCGCTATGGTATGTCTTAGAACGCTATTTTAGGCTGTTTTGAGGTGTTTTCAGTGCT
>NW_024634443.1:0-213 GCF_008729295.1 Plectropomus leopardus
TTTTGGCTGTTTTTGCAACATTCTATGCTATGGCGTGTCTAGGCACGCTATTTTATACTGTTTTGAGGTGGTTTCAGCTGTTTTTGGGACATGTCATATTTTGACATTTTTGCCATACTATAGCCTTACCTTTTTGGTCAAATTTTTCAACATGCATATTCATGCATTTCAACATGCATATTTATGATGTTTTTGGCTGTTTTTGCAACATTC
>NW_024634444.1:0-586 GCF_008729295.1 Plectropomus leopardus
TTTCAGCTGTTTTTGGGACATGTCATATTTTGACATTTTTGCCATACTATAGCCTTGCCTTTTTGGTCATTTTTTCAACATGCATTTTTATGGTGTTTTAGGCCGTTTTTGCAAAATTGTATTCAATGGCATTTCTTTGCACACTATTTCATCCTGTTTTGAGGTGTTTTCAGCTGTTTTTGGGACATGTCATATTTCGACATTTTTGCTATACTATACCCTTGCATTTTTGCTCATTTTTTCAACATGCATTTTTATAGTGTTTTTGTCCGTTCTTGCAGAATTCTATGCCATGGCATGTCTTGGCACGCTATTTTATGTTGTTCTGAGGTGTTTTCAACTGTTTTTGGGACATGTCATATTTTAACATTTTGCCATTTTTGCCATACTATAGCCTTGCCTTTTTGGTCATTGTTCAGTATGCATTTTTCTGGTGTTTTTGTCCGTTCTTGCAGAATTCTATGCCATGGTATGTCTTGGCACACTATTTCATGCTGTTTTGAGGTGTTTTCAGCTGTTTTTGGGATATGTCATATTTTGACATTTTTGCCATACTATAGCCTTGCCTTTTTGGTTATTTTTTCAA
>NW_024634445.1:0-241 GCF_008729295.1 Plectropomus leopardus
CATGCTATTTTATGCCGTTTTGAGGTGTTTTCAGCTGTTTTTGGGACGTGTCATATTTTGACATTTTCAGCCATATTATAGCCTTGCCTTTTTCATCTTTTTTTTCGACATGCATAATTAAGGTGTTTTGGGCTCTTTTTGCACCTTTCTATGCTATAGCGTGTTTTGGCATGCTGTTCTATGCTGTTTAGAGGTATTCTGAACTGTTTTTGGGACATGTCATATTTTGGCATTTTAGCCA
>NW_024634446.1:0-493 GCF_008729295.1 Plectropomus leopardus
TTTTCAGCTGTTTTTGGGACATGTCATATTTTGACATTTTTGCCATACTATAGCCTTGCCTTTTCGGTCATTTTTTCAATCAGAATCAGAATCAGAATCAGAAAAAGATTTATTGCCAGGTATAGTTAACACAATACGAGGAATTTGTTCTGGTGGGTTGGTGCAACATAAATATAGAAAAAAAACCAAAAAAACAAAAAACAGATAAAATAGAAGATACAAATATAAGATATAAAAAGTACGAGTCTAGCAGTGCAAAACAAAACAAGTAACACAAGTAACAGTGTAACAGTGCAAGAAACAGAACCATGGAATTAAAGTGTTATATACAAGAATGGTTGGAGTGCAAGATATATATTGATATTTACATTGAAATTCACATTTGTACAGGTTTGAGTGCAACTTTATGGTGTGGATGTGCCGCATGACCAGCAGCAGTGCCGGTGATGTGCACTAATGAACACGTTAATGTAACGTACAGTCTATGAGGAGA
>NW_024634447.1:0-380 GCF_008729295.1 Plectropomus leopardus
TTTTTGGGTCATTTTTTCAACATGCATTATTGTGGTGTTATTGGTAATTTTGGGAAAATTAAATGCAATGGTGTGTTTCAGCACGCTATTTCCTGCAGTTTTCAAGTGTTTTCAGCTGTTTTTGGGACATGTCATTTTTTGACATTTTTTGCCATACTATAGCCTTGCTTTTTGGGTCATTTTTTCAACATGCATTATTATCCAGTTATTGGTCATTTTCTTAAAATTAAATGCTATGGCGTGTTTCAGCACGCTATTTTCTGCAGTTTTAGACTGTTTTCAGCTGGTTTTGGGACATGTCATTTTTTGACATTTTTGCCATACTATAGCCTTGCTTTTTGGGTCATTTTTTCAACATGCATTATTATCCAGTTATTGGT
>NW_024634448.1:0-421 GCF_008729295.1 Plectropomus leopardus
TTTTATTATGTTTTTGGACATTTTTGCAACATTCTTCGCTATGGCGTTTCTTAGCATGCTATTTTACGCTGTTTTGAGGTGTTTTCAGTGGTTTTTGGGACATGTCATATTTTGACATTTTTGCCATACTATAGCCTTGCCTTTTCGGTCATTTTTTCAAAATGCATTTTTATCGTGTTTTTGACTTTTTTTGCAACATTCTTCGCTATGGCGTGTCTTAGCACACTATTTTAGGCTGGTTTGAGGTGTTTTCAGCGATTTTTGGGACATGTCATATTTTGACATTTTGCCATACTATAGCCTTGCCTTTTCGGTCAATTTTTCAAAATGCATTTTTATTATTTTTGTGGCTGTTTTTGCAACATTCTTCACTATGGCCTGTCTTCGCATGGTATTTTAGGCTCTTTTGAGGTGTTTTCAG
>NW_024634449.1:0-3615 GCF_008729295.1 Plectropomus leopardus
TGTGTGTGTGTGTGTGTGTGTGTTATGGCCACCTGCTCTGTCTGCCCTCTAACATCAGAACAAAATGTCCCTGTTCTTCAGCAACATGACGTCTCTCTGTGTCTGTCTTTCTGTCCGTCTGTCTCCTGGCAGGGTTGAGGTGTCATGCGGCTTGTCACATATGGTCCGTGCTGCGCGTTGTTTGGTGGTCCGTGCTGCGCGTTGTTCGGTGAGCCGTCGGCACTTCGTGCTGCTTTGCTGTCTGCTGATTTTCATAACAAATATGAGGACTGAATGAAGTGAAACCAGCGTCTCTAAGAGTGTGAACAGGGTTCCC
This sequence comes from Plectropomus leopardus, assembly GCF_008729295.1. Lineage (NCBI taxonomy): Eukaryota > Metazoa > Chordata > Actinopteri > Perciformes > Serranidae > Plectropomus > Plectropomus leopardus. Next base: position 317 of record NW_024634449.1, read on the forward strand.
ACTGTCTTGGAAAACCTGGAAAAGTCATGGAATTTCCCAAACTTATTTTCCAGGCCTGGAAAAGTCATTGAAATAATACAAATCATTGAAAGTTTTGGAAAAGTCATGGGATTGTGTTGTGTTTCGAGGCGGGAATCACCAGAGACTCAGGGTATGATGTCATCGCAATAATTAGGTCATGATAAAATAGTACTTCAATTTTAACAATAATATCGCAATCTTTATACGTAACAATCAGGCGTCGTTACTACTTAACGTGACAACACCCAAATATGTTTATTTTTTTCTTAAACCTAACCTACGTAACTTTTCTGTTCTAAAGCTAACCCATGTTACATTGTTTTCCCGAGTCTTAGATATGTCACTTAACATTAAGGTTGTCATTTTTTTGTCAACTTCGTAACATGACAATTCTTAACGTTTCCTTTCCTAAACTTAAACTACGCAGCTAGAGTTACCTAAATTTACCCTACGTAACTTTATTTTCCTAAAGCTAACCTACATATCTTTACTTTACTAAACTTAACTTACGTAACTTCACATCAAGTTTATGACTTTACGTTAAGTTTATAACTTTACGTTAAGAACATTACCTGGTGACGCCCAGCCACGTTTCTCCTCCCATACTAAACGATTTAACTTTATAAACCTAACCTATGTAACCTTGTTAAGTTCATAACATTTTGTTAAGTTTGTAACTTTGTTAGTTCGGAACTTTATTTTAAATTCATAACTTTGAGTTCGGAACTTTATGTTTATGTTTTATCCTTTTCTTAATCAAACTCATGTAAATGTTTTTTTCTAAAGCTAACCTACGTAATTTTCTGTTAGTTTTGTAACTTTACATTAAGTACGTAATGTGACGATGGTGAACTGTGTTTCTGTTCCTAAACCTAACCTCAGTACCGTTAGTTTCCTGAAGCTGGCCTACATTACCGTACGTTAATTATGTGAAGTGTCGATCGCCAACCGTGTTTCTTTTCCTGTAATTAACCTACGAAACTTTACGTTTGTAACTTGATGAAAGTATGTTTTGTGACAGTTCCTAAACGTGTTTCTTTTCCTAAACTTGAACTGTCAGGAGTTTATTAGTTAGATATCATCTAATGAGCGATGCGGCCTGCAGGGGGCGCCGGCAGCCGTTTACACTCAGTTTGTGTTTGTTAATTGAAGGAAGGCGGCTGTGTGTGTGTGTGTGTGTGTGTGTGTGTGTGTGTGTGTGTGTGTGTGTGTAAATCCATCTCTTTATTATCTGTAAACTCTGTTCTCTATTATCCACTCTGTGGTAATCAGATGGAAATATATTCAGCTGCTGCAGGATTTTCACAGAGAATTAAACCTGAAAGAAACTCCCGAGTCAGAGGAAACACACACACACACACACACACACACACACACACACTCTGTTAGACGTACAGCGCCGTTCCTTGTGTCCTCATTTAAATACCTGCTCCTGGCTGATGTTTGTGTTTAAATCACTGTGGAAATGAACAGATCTGTTTCTGGTGTTTTCCATTGCAGCACAGTAACGTATTAACCTCCTCTCTCAGAGGGCGCCGCCGACTCGGTTTACGTGTTTTAATACAAAACTGCAACAGTTTATGTTTCACCACGCTCGCAGTTGTGCGTTCAGAAACACGAGGTCAGGAGTCCAGATCTGTCCTGCAGACAAACAGCTCTGACCCGAAGAAACCGCGAGGAACATTTTCATTTGACAACAGTTCATTCGTCCGACAGATAATCATCCTTTCAGGTTTCCCTCCGAATGTGGCGCAATTTGTTTGACCAGTTTTTAAAGAAATGCACTTAATGACTTAAACCGAGAGGCCAAAGTGATGTGAGTCAACTTCCGTGTGTAGAAGGACTCGGCAATAAAACCACAGCAATAACCGTCTCAATGTAGGTTTTCTTGTTGGATAAATATTTAATGTTTGATAAATCCTCCAATAATGAAACCACCCTTACGCCCATTCAGGGGGCCAGTAACGTCCCGTAAACTCCACTTACCAGACAAGAGGAAGACGGTGAGACAGACCCACTTTTACCTGCCACTTACGTGTACTGTGATACTCAACTTATACTCAACTGATACTCAACCCGCGGGCCAAATCTGGCCCCTGACAGGGTGCCGTGTGGCCCCCCAACCATTTTGTAATTGACAGTACAGATAAAGTGACTGACTGTGAACAGTTTTTGTCCTTTTAGTCTCCGCAAGGTGTCAAAGACATAAAACAGCATCAAAATAGAGCTTATTGATCAAAAACAGAGCCAGAGGAGGATCCCCCACACCCCCGACAGAGGACACAGCTGAGACACTGATGTCCTAAAATACTAGAAATGTCCAAAAATCCTACAAACATCCTATAACACTAAAAATGTCCCGAAATCCCGGACATGTCCTAAAATTCTAGAAATGTCCAAAACCCCTACAAATGTCCTGAAATCCTGGACATGTCCTAGAAATGTCTTAAAATCCCAAAATGAAGTCCCAAAATCCTAGAAACGCCCTAAAATCAGATACAAATCTTAAAATCCCTGAAACATGTATGGGGCCGCTGCGATGGGCCCCTGGCCCCCTGTCAGTCTGAAAAAGGGGCCCCCAAACAAAGCAGGCCGCGCGTCTGTTTTGTCATTTTTTGGGGAAGGTCTGGACATTAAACACGAAACAGTTGGGAGGTTAAAATAAAGAAATGAAGCAGATAAGATCAGCTGATCTGAGCCGCTGTGTGCAGCTTTAAGACTGAAACGTTGTTGAGTCGAGGCTGCAGCTTCACACGCGTTTACGTAACATCAAACTGGATCCGTCCATTTACCTCCATCCATTATGGATGGAGGACCTCACAGCGCCGGCGTCTCTGCAGGCTTTCTGCTTCGTCAGGGCGTCTCTGCATGTCCTCCTCTCTCCTCCTCCTCCTCCTCTCTCCTCCCTCTCTCTCTCTCCTGTGTGCAGAGAATTCAAACAGGAGAGAGACATTAATGGCAGGAGGAGACGCAGCGGGAGGATGAGGAGAGAAAGGCGGCGAGAGGGAGGGCGTCTGACAGAGAGGAGAGTATTTATAGGTGGAGAGTGAGGAGACGGCGAGGAGAGAGAGGGGAGGAAGGAGGGAGGAGAGAGACGACAGGAGGAGAGAGAGAGAGAGAGAGAGGGAAGGAAGGAGGGAGGAGAGAGACGACAGGAGGAGAGAGAGAGAGGGGAGGAAGGAGGGAGGAGAGAGACGAGAGGAGGAGAGAGAGGGGAGGGAGGAGAGAGACGAGAGGAGGAGAGAGAGGGGAGGAAGGAGGGAGGAGAGAGACGAGAG
>NW_024634450.1:0-211 GCF_008729295.1 Plectropomus leopardus
TTCAGCTGTTTTTGGGACATGTCATTTTTTGACATTTTTGCCTTACTATAGCCTTGCATTTTCGGTCATTTTTTCCACATGCCAAAATATGGCGTTTTAAGCCTTTTTTGTAACTTTCTTTGTTATGGCGTGTCTTCACAGGCTATTTAAGGTGGTTTAAGGTTGTTTTCAGCTGTTTTTGGGACATGTCATTTTTTAGCATTTTTGCCTT
>NW_024634451.1:0-753 GCF_008729295.1 Plectropomus leopardus
TATTTCATGCTGTTTTGAGGTGTTTTCAGCTAAGTTTTAGACGTGTCAAATTTTGACATTTTTGCCATACTATAGCCTTGCTTTTTTTGGTCGTTTTTTACGACATGCAAAATTATAGGGTTTTTGACCATATTTGCACTTTCAAATGCTATGGCCTGTCTAAGTACACTCTTTTATGCTTTTGTGAGGTGTTTTCAGCTGTTTTTGGGACGTGTCAAATTTTGACATTTTTGCCATACTATAGCCTTGCTTTTTCGGTCGTTTCTTCGCGTGCCAAATTATGGTGTTTTTGACCATATTTGCACTTTCAAGTACTATAGCGTGTCTCAGCATGCTATTTTATGCTGTTTTGAGGTGTTTTCATTTAATTTTGGGACGTGTCAAATTTTGACATTTTTGCCATACTACAGCCTTGCTTTTTTGGTCGTTTTTTCGACAAGCCAAGATATGATGTTTTGGTACAGTTTTTGCATGTTTTAATGCTATGGCGTGTCTCAGCACGCTATTTTATGCTGTTTTTAGGTGTTTTCAGCTAATTTTGGGACGTGTCAAATTTTGACATTTTTGCCATACTATAGCCTTGCTTTTTTGGTCATTTTTTTGACAAACCAAAATATCGTCTTTTGATGTCGTTTTTGCATGTTTTAATGCTATGGCCTGTCTCAGCATGCTATTTTATGCTGTTTTGAGGTGTTTTCAGCTAATTTTGGGACATGTCAAATTTTGACATTTTTGCCATACTATAGCCTTGGT
>NW_024634452.1:0-206 GCF_008729295.1 Plectropomus leopardus
GCCTTGCCTTTTCGGTCATTTTTTCAACATGCATAATTGTAGTGTTTCATGCCGTTTTTGAAACATTCTATGCTATGGCGTGTTTTGGCGCGCTAGTTTATGCTGTTTTAAGGTGTTTTCAGCTGTTTTTGGGACATGTCATTTTTGACAATTTTTGCCATACTATAGCCTTGCCTTTTCGGTCATTTTTTCAACATGCATTATTA
>NW_024634453.1:0-609 GCF_008729295.1 Plectropomus leopardus
TTGACATTTTTGCCTTACTATAGCCTTGCCTTTTCGGTCATTTTTCAACATGCATTTTTTGTGGTGTTTTTGGCCAATTTTGCAAAATTGTATGCTATGGCATGTTTTGGCACGATATTTTATGCTGTTTTGAGGTGTTTTCAGCATTTTTTGGAGTATGTCAAATTTTGACATTTTTGCCTTACTATAGCCTTGCCGTTTTCGTTGTTTTTTCAACATGCATTTTTATGATGTTTTTGGCCATTTTTAAAAGATTTTTATGTCATGGCATGTTATGGCAGCCTATTTTATGCTGTTTTGAGGTGTTTTCAGCTGTTTTTGGGGCATTTTGACATTTTTGCCTTACTATAGCCTTGCCGTTTTCGTTGTTTTTTCAATATGCATTTTTATGATGTTTTTGGCCATTTTTAAAAGATTTTTATGTCATGGCATGTTTTGGCAAATTATTTTATGCTGTTCTGAGGTGTTTTCAGCTGTTTTTGGGGCATGTCATATTTTGACATTTTTGCCTTACTATAGCCTTGCCTTTGTTGTGATTTTTTCAACATGCATTTTTGTGTTGTTTTTGGCCATTTTTGCAAAATTGTATGCTATGGAATATTTTGGCAA
>NW_024634454.1:0-425 GCF_008729295.1 Plectropomus leopardus
ATTTTGACATTTTTGCCTTACTATAGCCTTGCCTTTTCGGTCATTTTTTCAACTTGCATTATTATTGTGTTTTGGGCCGTTTTTGCACCATTGTATGCTGTGGCAAGTCTATGCACTCTATTTTATGTTGTTTTGAACTGTTTTCAGCTGTTTTTGGGACATGTCATATTTTGACATTTTTGCCTTACTATAGCCTTGCCTTTTCGGTCATTTTTTCATAGCCTTGCGTTTTCGGTCATTTTTTCAACTTGCATTATTATAGTGTTTTTGGCCATTTTTGCACCATTCTATACTATGGCATGTCTCTGCACTCTATTTTATGCTGTTTCAATGTATTTTAAACTGTTTTTAGGACATGTCATATTTTGACATTTTTGCCTTACTATAGCCTTGCCTTTCCGGTCATTTTTTCAACAGGCATTATT
>NW_024634455.1:0-411 GCF_008729295.1 Plectropomus leopardus
GCTGTTTTGAGGTGTTTTCAGTTGTTTTTGGGACATGTCATATTTTGACATTTTTGCCTTACTATAGCCTTACCTTTTCTGTCATTTTTTTGACATGCATTATTTTGCTGTTTTTGGCCATTTTTGCAACAAACTATGCCATGGCGTTTCTAAACACGCTATTTTATGTTGTTTTAGGGTGTTTTCAGCTGTTTTTTGGACATATCATATTTTGACATTTTTGCCTTACTATAGCCTTGCCTTTTCGGTCATTTTTTTTGACATGCATTATTTTGCTGTTTTGGGCCATTTTTGCAACAAACTATGCCATGGCGTTTCTAAGCACGCTATTTTATGCTGTTTTAGGGTGTTTTCAGTTGTTTTAGGGACATATCATATTTTGACATTTTTGCCTTACTATAGCCTTGCCTT
>NW_024634456.1:0-365 GCF_008729295.1 Plectropomus leopardus
GTGGTTTTCAGCTGTTTTTGGGACATGTCATATTTTGACATTTTTGCCATACTATAGCCTTGCATTTTCGTCCATTTTTTCGACATGCCAAATTATGGCGTTGTTATCCCTTATTGCAACTTTGTTTGCAATGGCGTGTCTTAATAGGCTATTTAATGTGTTTCAATTTGGTTTTCAGCTGTTTTTGGGACATGTCATATTTTGACATTTTTGCCATACTATAGTCTTGCATCTTCGGTCATTCTTTCGACATGCCAAATTATGGCTTTTTTATCACTTTTTGCAACTTTCTTTACAATGGCGTCCATCAACAGGCTTTTTTATGTGTTTTAACGTGGTTTTCAGCTTTTTTCGGGACATGTCAT
>NW_024634457.1:0-244 GCF_008729295.1 Plectropomus leopardus
TTCAGCTGTTTTTGGGACATGTCATATTTTGACATTTTTGCCATACTATAGCCTTGCCTTTTTGCTCATCTTTCAATATGCATTTTTATGGTGTTTTTGCAAAATTCTATGCCATGGCGTGTCTTGGCACTCTTTTTTATGCTGTTCTGACGTGTTTTCGTGGCTTGAAATACCATCCTATGTTGTTTTCTGTTTTTTTTTTTAAATGTTAAATCTTGACATTTTTTCGCTCTATTATACTGAG
>NW_024634458.1:0-225 GCF_008729295.1 Plectropomus leopardus
GTCATATTTTGACATTTTTGCCATACTATAGCCTTGCTTTTTCGGTCTTTTTTTCCACATGCCAAATTATGGTGTTTTTGTCCATTTTTGAAACTTCCTATGCTATGGCATGTCTCAGAAGGCTATTTTATGTGGTTTAATGAGGATTTCAGCTGTTTTTTAGATATGTAATATTTTGACATTTTTGCCATACTATAGCCTTGCTTTTTCGGTCATTTTTTACAC
>NW_024634459.1:0-218 GCF_008729295.1 Plectropomus leopardus
GTGACTTGTCATATTTTGACATTTTTGCCATACTATAGCCTTGCCTTTTCGTTCATTTTTTCAACATGCATTATTATGGTGTGTTTGGCCGTTTTTGCAAAATTCTGTGCTATGAGGTGTTTTGGCACGCTATTTTACCCTGTTTTGAAATGTTTTCAGCTGTTTTTTCCACATGTCATATTTTGACATTTTTGCCATACTATAGCCTTGCCTTTTCA
>NW_024634460.1:0-1975 GCF_008729295.1 Plectropomus leopardus
TGTGTGTGTGTGTGTGTGTGTGTGTGTGTGTGTGTGTGTGTGTGTGTCAGGGCTCCTGCAGTGAATACAAAGATCTTTTCCCCCCAAAAAATCTCACTTAAGTTCACTTTTTTGCTGTTCGATATGTTTCAGTCAAATTTTACACATGAACTCCAAGAAAACACAGATTTTCCAAAACCGACATTCGAAATTTCCTAAAATTCTTCCTCTGAACCTTTGCAGATGCGCGCAGGAACCCTGGAGTGTGTGAGCGAGCAGCGGAGCGGATGAAGTCGGCAGTTTTCTCCAAAAACAAACTCAATTTGACTTAAAAACAAAAAACAAAACAAAAACAAGTTAAATCTTTGATACGAATCCAAAGAGAAACGTCACATTTAGTTTTGATTTAAGCAGCGAGTTTAAAAATTTTGGGATGTTTGAATCTTTTATGTAAACTTTTTTTTCAGGCATGTCTGTATATGTATATGTATATGCACATATATATTTATATATATATATATATATATATATATATATAAATATTTGAAGCATGCTTTTCCCTTTTTTCTGCTTATTCGTTGGACTTAATTAAACTTTTTGTTTATTATTTTGTTTTCACGAGTGAAATACGTTTTTATTCACTCAGTGCACAAAGGGTCAGTTCTCTGAATAAATCAAAGGTTTTTCAGGTTTTTTACGTCTCTAATGACGTTTTTGTTCTGCACCTTTACATCACTAACTGCACAGACATATTTCTTATGTAATATATTATATTAATACTCCTGTTTTTGTTTACTTTCCCCAAACGCTGAAACTTACAGCAACAGCCAAGCAGCAACTTCTGAGGTGAAGTTAACTAACCCTAACCCAAGTAAACGTGGAAATGCCAAAAACTGCAGTTCCTCTAATGTCCTCTAGAGGCTGACTCCAAAAATGAGCCGGTTAAAAGCAAAAATAAACACGTTTTGACCCAAAAAACAAAACACGTTTTTGGTCTCCATAGTTAATTTTCTCAAGTGATTATTTTTTATAAAACTCACATATTTAAATAAAATGAAGGCTGGAAGTTACAGATAATTAAGTGCGTAGCTGCTTTGAGTTACATGTCTGTTGACAAACATAAAGATAACTTTGTAAAATAACCGTAAACTGTATCAATAATATCTGCCGTAACGTCGCCTGTTGGTTTGTTCACGTTTTAGGGTTCGTACAGATTTTTTCCTGTAACTTTTCCATGACTGTGAGGACAAATTTAAAGGTCAAACAGTCTCCGAGACGCCCATCAACACTCCTGATCAGTTCTTTACGAGTGTTTTATAGCAGCTTTTTTAAATAATGAACTGAACTGAACTGAACGGGTGTTTGGTGCAAATGTTAAATTATTTTTTAAGCATTTGGGAGGGACCTGTGTTTTTTATTTTGGCTTTATTGGACGAACATAACACATCTTTAAATGGCTGTCGTGTTTTTATTTTAATGCAGATTTCAAGATTTATTTTTGATTTTGTCCTTCAAAATGTTTTGGTGATTAATAAAATAGGCATTTTTTTTTCTTTTTTTTTTTTTTAGGAAAAAATGTTTCCAAAATTACTAAAAATGACCATTCATCAAAGCCAGAAACACTCCAAACAGGAATTATCATTAGATTTTTAACATTTCTGTCGGCCTTTGGTTTCTGTACACGTTTGTGAAACAAAATCTAATGAATTTTCCAAAAACTTTCAGGACATATTTAGTTTTCCACAGCTTTTCCAGGCCTGGACATTGCTATTTTGTGACTTTTTCATGTTTTTCATGACCTTAAAAACTCTGGATTTTGTTTTACTCGGCAAAGGGGGAAAAATTAAACGTCCAACGTGCTCCTCAAGGAGTTTCAGAAAACACCAAATTTGATTTTATTTGGGGTAAACTGCCGACTTCAGTCTGATCTCACAGCTGTTTCCTGTTTCTGAGTGTAGATGTGTGTGTGTGTGTGTGTGTGTGTGTGTGTGTGTGT
>NW_024634461.1:0-215 GCF_008729295.1 Plectropomus leopardus
TGCTCTTTTATGCTATTTTTAGGTGTTTTCGGCTGTTTTGGGACATGTCATTTTTTGACATTTTTGCCATACTATAGCCTTGCCTTTTCGGTCATTTTTTCAACATGCATTATTATGGTGTTATTGGATGTTTTTTGAAACATTCTACGCTATGGCGTGTCTCTGCACATACGTTCATGTTATTTTTAGATGTTTTCAGCTGTTTTGGGGACATG
>NW_024634462.1:0-224 GCF_008729295.1 Plectropomus leopardus
GTCATATTTTGACATTTTTGCCATACTATAGCCTTGCTTTTTCGGTCATTTTTTCCACATACCAAATTATGGTGTTTTTGGCCCTTTTTGCAACTTTCTTTGCAATGGGGCATCTCGGCATGCTATTTTATGTGGTTTAAGGTGATTTTCATCTGTTTTTGGGACATGTCATATTTTGACATTTTTGCCATACTATAGCCTTGCTTTTTCGGTCATTTTTTTTT
>NW_024634463.1:0-263 GCF_008729295.1 Plectropomus leopardus
TTTTTTATCGTGTTTTTGGCCATTGTTGCAACATTCTATGCGAAGGCATGTCGCGGCACGCTATTTCATGCAGGTTTCAACTGTTTTTTGCAGTTTTTGGGACATGTCATTTTTGACACTTTTGCCTTACTATAGCCTTGCAATTTGTTTTGGGTCATTTTTTCGACATGCCATTTTCTCGTGTTTTTGGCCATTGTTGCAACATTCTATGCTATGGCATGTCTCGGCACGCTATTTTATGAAGTTTTCAGCTACTTTTAGCA
>NW_024634464.1:0-201 GCF_008729295.1 Plectropomus leopardus
TTTTTTTTTCAGCAATACACAGACATCAAGGCTCAGATAGCGGCCGGACACATTAAAGAATGCCACACGGATCACAGAACAAAAACAACTAGTTTATTTAGCAACAACTTAACCAACAAGTAACCGAAACCAAAACAGGGATTTGGACACACCGGCCAAAACAAACAGAAGATGAGGAATCACTGGGCCAACCACTCAGTG
>NW_024634465.1:0-370 GCF_008729295.1 Plectropomus leopardus
GGCGTGTCTCAGCACGCTATTTCATGCTGTTTTGAGGTGTTTTTAGCAGTTTTTGGGACGTGTCATATTTTGACATTTTTTCATACTATAGCCTTGCCGTTTTGGTCATTTTTTCAACATGCTAACTTTTTGTGTTTTTGGCCGTTTTTGCAACAAACTAGGCTATGGCGCATCTCAGCACGCTATTTCATGCTGTTTTGAGGTGTTTTCAGCTGTTTTTGGGACATGTCATATTTTGACATTTTTCCATACTATAGCCTTGCCGTTTTGGTCATTTTTTCAACATGCTAAGTTTTTCTGTTTTTGGCCGTTTTTGCAACAAACTATGCTATGGTGTGTCTCAGCACGCTATTTTATGCTGTTTTGAGGT
>NW_024634466.1:0-473 GCF_008729295.1 Plectropomus leopardus
ATGTTTTATCGTGTTTTGGACCATTTTTACAGGTTTTAATGCTATGGTGTGTCTCAGCATGCTATTTCATGCTGTTTTGAGGTGTTTTCAGATGTTTTTGGGACATGTCAAATTTTGACATTTTTGCCTTACTATAGCCTTGCTTTTTTTTGGTCATTTTTTCAACATGCTGTTTTCTGGTGTTTTTGGCCATTTTTACAGGTTTTAATGCTATGGCGTGTCTCAGCACGCTATTTCATTCTGTTTTGAGGTGTTTTCAGCTGTTTTTGGGACATGTCAAATTTTGACATTTTTGCCTTACTATAGCCTTGCTTTTTTTGGTCATTTTTTCAACATGCTGTTTTATGTTGTTTTGGACCATTTTTACAGGTTTTAATGCTATGGCGTGTCTCAGCACGCTATTTCATTCTGTTTTGAGGTGTTTTCAGCTGTTTTTGGGACATGTGAAATTTTGACATTTTTGCCTTACTATA
>NW_024634467.1:0-419 GCF_008729295.1 Plectropomus leopardus
GTTTTAAGTTGTTTTTGATCATTTTTGCAAAATTCTAAGCTATAGCAGGTATATGTACGTTATTTTATGCTGTTTTGAGGTGTTTTCAGCTGTTTTTGGGGCATGGCATATTTTGACATTTTTGCCATACTATAGCCTTGCCTCTTTGGTCATTTTTTGGACATGCATTATTATGGTGTTTTTGATCATTTTTGCAAAATTATAAGCTATGGTGTGTCTTTGCACACTATTTTTTGCTGTTTTGAGGTGTTTTCAGCTGTTTTCATGACATGGCATATTTTGACACTTTTGCCATACTATAGCCTTGCCTTTTTTGTCATCTTTTCAACATGATGTTTTATGGTGTTTTTGGCCTTTTTTGCAAAATTGTAAGCTATGGTGTGTCTTGGCATGCTATTTTATGCTATTTTATGCTGTTT
>NW_024634468.1:0-507 GCF_008729295.1 Plectropomus leopardus
CCATACTATAGCCTTGCTTTTTGGGTCATTTTTTCGACACCCGAAATGTGGGTGTTTTAGGCAATTTATGCAACATTTGTTGCTATGGCGTGTCTCAGCACGCTATTTAATGCTGTTTTAAGTTGTTTTAAACTGTTTTTGGGACATGTCATTTTTTGACATTTTTGCCATACTATAGCCTTGCTTTTTGGGTGATTTTTGCGACATGCCATATTATGGTGTTTTAGGCAGTTTTTGCAACAGTCTTTGCTATGGCGTGTCTCAGCCCGCTATTTTATGCTGTTTTAAGTTGGTTTCAACTGTTTTAGGGACAGGTCAGTTTTGGACATTTTTGCCATACTATAGCCTTGCTTTTTGGGTCATTTTTGCGACACCCCAAATGTGGGTGTTGTTTGCAGTTTTTGCAACATTCCATGCTATGGCGTGTCTCAGCACACTATTTAATGCTGTTTTAAGTTGTTTTAAGCTGTTTTTGGGACAGGTCATTTTTTGACATTTTTGCCATAC